>NC_133172.1:44466143-44774737 GCF_040802235.1 Manis javanica
ATTTAATCAAAACTAATCAAAACGTGTTCTCCTCATTAACAAAAGCTAGGTCCATCTGGGGTTAAAGCTCTTTAAATGAATCAGGTATTTGGGTTTATGTACTAGAAATAGAAATCCTAAAATGGAAGGTTTTATATATACATATATATTTTTTAAGGATATAAGAGCTATTAGCAATTGATGTAAAATTTTAGCTGAAAATACTTGGATTTTTTTCTAATGCCACATAATAACTATAATTTTACCTGATGGAAGGTAGTTTTGTGTTCACAAAATTTCAGTCCAGAAATGAAAACTAGACATGGGACAGAATCCAAAAACCAGCTATCTGCTGTTAAGGAAAAACTACACCTAGGAAGACATTTTATTCAACCTACCAATTACATGCAAAAGATTTGGGTCAGAAACTTCCTGTCTGAATTAAGTACCTGAACATGACAGGCTGCATTCAGGCACAATACTGTTCTTTTTTTAAAAAAATAATAAAAATGCCATGTAAATTTCCACATCTTAGAATTTGAGATAACAATGTCCAAGAAAAATAGAGCAAAATTATAGTTTCCTTAGTGTCGTTTATGTTTTTCTTTTCTTCATTATTCTCCAACATTTTGTCCTAACCTCTACCTATAAAAAAGAACATGGAATTGAAGTGTAAGGGAAACAATACACAATCCCTGAATCACTCACTTATCAATGAACACATATTATGTCCCATATATTTAATAATGTATCATCTCACTTTCACAACTTTTCAAGGTAGTTTTTATTTTCTTTTTTCTATCAACCCCTTCTTTTCAAGATGGGAGAAAGGAAGAGGTTGAAACCCTAGCTCAGGGTCACAGTTCTGTATGGAATAACTAGGACTTTGCAAAGTTTTGTCAGGCTCCAGAGCAGCAAATTAGTTTCCATTAAATCCCTCTTTGAAAAGAGAGAGGTGAAAACAAAAAAGTCGGAGATGAGAAGGAACATGAGAGCAGATTATAACCTTGAGACCTTGTAGTCAACTTTCCAGCAAGCACAGAATCCCTCAGTAATTCTAAAATAATTACTCTGTACTTAAATATAGTTAAATGCATAACCTGAAACCATCCTACTTGCAATTATTTTTACTTTTAGTCTCTTGGGTACATCCTAAAGCGTAACTGGGGGGATGCAGATGGGATATCCGTATCTGCATTTCCCTTCAAACCCGAGACTTTATCATGGTCCCATTGAAAGACGTGTCATTAAAGAACTAAGTGGATATCCTTACCGCTTGGTTTCGCGTGCTCAGCCGACGGCTGGCTTCACCGGCTGACCTATGTCCTGAGGCGCCGGCCTGTATATTTTTCTTTAGAAGATAAAAATGCTGCGCCTTTAAGGTCTGAGTCAGGAAGTGCTGTATATTATGGATTTCCACTGATAAAAATTTTAACAGTGTTTGAAGGTGAGAATCACCTTTTAATTTGGGACAGGGAATGCACAGGATTAAGTATCAAATTAGTTAATAGAAATAAAGGTGTGAAAATAGTGCCTTTTACAGGAGAGCTATAGAGATATTAAAAATAATTCAGGGTAAATAGAAGTCTGTGTCTGAATGTAGATGAATACTGAGTGTTTAAAAAGGGAACAGTGAAGATTTTAGCTCACTTTTTCATTTACGGAACGATTATTTAGAGGATAAACGAGTCTGGTTTTAATGATTCAGGTTGAAAATAAAGTCAGGAAATTGAAATTTCATGTTGTTATGGTAAATATCCTATTGGAAACACAGAGTCAGTCTCGTGCTGTTTCATGTACACATGGTGTTAAAGTACAAAGATCTATGTCACCCCCACTCTATTCCAAGGTATCTATATCAATTCCATATTTTACAAACTATATACACCCACTGCTTAAAATCAATAGCTTCCTATTTCCCTTATAATAGAGATCAAAATACTTAATATGACCTACAACTCCCTACACAACTGTCTTAACATCCCAGCTTTGTCTCTTAGAACGTTCTCTTGGTTTCTGTGCCTTAGCTACTGTCCTCTCATTTTTAAGAATTCCATGTGACCTCACTCCACACAGCCTTTGCTTATGCTGTTCCCTCTGTGGAAGAACTGGCACTCTCTCTGTCTCCTAATTTTTATTTTTGTCCAGTTACTTATCTTCATTATCCATATTTTGGATCAAATATCATTTCTTGAGGGAAGACCTCTCTGACCCCTGAGATAAAGCTAAGGTCCCATGTGCCCTTATTAAACTTTGACCCTTTCCTTCACAGCAATAACCATAGTTAGAAATTATTATTTTGGGTGATAGCTTGGTAACTATAGACTCCCCCCACTGAGACTCTGAGTAATCTCCGAAGGCAAAGGGTTTTATCTGTGTTTGTTCAACATTATAACTTCATTTTTGTGTTTTCCCAAAATGGATGCCCAATGGATACAGAAGTACACACATACGTGTTTGCATGTGTGTGTGTGTATGTGTGTGTGTGTTTGTATGTATGCATGTTGTGTGTATATACACATCAATCTTTAAACATACAGGATTTATTATTAAAAAGTCTACTCATTCAATGGATATCTGAATACATATTGAGGACCCAACACATGTTTGATATTCCTTTATTTTCAAGGAATACAGGCATGAACAAAAGGTAGGTGCTCCCTATTTTCATAGGGTTTACTTTTCTAATGGGAGTGAAGGTGAGAAAAATATATATATATATATAAATTAAACTTTGTAGATTGTTATTAAGAACACTAAATCATACAAGGGAATGGATGACAGAGGTAATTAGAGCACTCTGGAGAGATGGTATTGAGCATAGATCTGAATAAAGCGGAGTCTGCCTTGTGAAGAATCCACTGACAGCTACCTCTGCATTCTGGGATGTTCCATCTCACCTTAACTTCTAGGTGCTCTAATTGCCACTATTGCTCTGAAAGCACTGAGGCAGGCAAATCCTTCTAAAGATGCAAATGGCTTTGTTGTTGGCTTTGCAACATGAGTGAAAGCCTCTTCATGGTTATCAGCTTTTGTCCAAAGTTGAACCTTAATATAAAAGTGGAATTACCAAGCATGAAATAAATTGAATAAGGGTTTGATATAATTTGTTTCCATGGCATATGACTTTCCACTTAAGCAAAACAAATATGGGGATAGAATAATTTATATATCATATCCATAATAATTACTAAGAGCTCTGGTTGTTTAAGTTGATTACTGAAAGGTCAACTACTATACATTAGTCATGAAAGCCGAGGTATATATTATCCAGTGGAGAAAGCATCCCTTTATCAAAAGTATGAATATCCAATCACAGACTGGATATTTTCCTCTTATCTAAATGGTTAAAGTCACTCTCCATAGCAAAGCATATTTAAGGCAAAGTGTTTTACATGTATAAATATTTGAAAGAATATACCTGGAACTAATCACCTATGATCAATCTATTAAATCCTCATAACTTAACTATGACAAAGTTTTGACCTGCAACGTCCAATAAAGTAGCTGCTAAGCACATGTGAGTATAAAACACTTGAAATGTGGCTAGTATGTCTGAGGAACTGCATTTCTCATATTTTTTTTATTTTAAATAATTTATGTTTACATTTAAAAATAAAGCAGCATTATTTATTTTTCCACTGGAACAGCCACTAGAACACTGAACATAACTTTATTGGTTCGTCAAGACTGCATTTCGCTTCACCCAATGCAACAGATAAGATATTTTTGCATTTGGGTATGCATATTAAATGTGTATGTCATTATAAGTATTACAGAAAACACATCGCTGATCTGGTCAGTGTCAACAGATTGATTCAGTTCAAATAACTGTTTCTATTATTGATCCAATGTGCTATAATATGTTTACTTGAATGCTCTATGAAGACAGTACAATGATCCCAATTGAATTGTAATTAAATTGAAATACTTACTACAAATATAATTTCTCTGTTATAAAAGAAGTACCTACAATTTTTTTACATTGAAAACAAAAGCATACTGATGATGAAGAATTGCATGCAGATGCAGCCGAGGAGCTGTAATACGTCAAGGGTAGTGAAAATAAAAGGGACCTGGAAGTAGGTATGTCATAAATCTCATATTAGATAACATGTGACTTGCTGTGGCTGAGCTAAAAGAAAACTTCATTTGTTTGTTGTGTAAAATATATTTTTAAATAGATGAAGTGAGCAGTATTACAATATCTCTTTTCAATGATCAAAAAAGAGACTCTCCCAATCAAAACTAAGTTGATATTGCATATCAAATATACTTCAATTTATATATTAATTAATTAAGTAAAATGAGAGAATTGACAGGGACTTTGGTTTTATCTACTGCATGTAAGGAGCTTATGAATCACCACTCTGTTCTAACAAGTAAATGGCTGCACAATCAGCTAAATAATCAACAGCTCTTCTTGCATTCACAAGAAAAGTGAAGGCACAGGGTAAACCACTGCTTGCAATATTAGAGAGATGGACAGGTGAATTCATGGAGCCCCAGTATCTCAATAGAGATTCATGAACAGAAACTTTTATAGAAACCAAACCCTGGGTAGGAAAACCTAAACTGTAATGGAAGAATTGCTAGAGGCTCGATACAGACAATCTGAGAGTTAAATATTCCAGGGGAACCCAGTCATAAGGGAGCTCCCACACTGTTTTAAGTTTTATGTGTTTTTATCAGTCAGGTTCTTATAGTAAGTATTAGAGAAAATTTTCCATAGGCTTCTGGGAGGGGAAAAAGGAAAAGGAACCACTTTGAAATATGCTAGAGAATTCTTTTACAACAAAGGCTGCCTTCAGGCAAAACATCTAACCAGAGCTTAACCTGCTGGGATTTTATCAGAGCCTAAATGCTGGGGGAAAGGAAGTACTCTATTCCAGTCACCACCAGCCTTCCCACTTCAGGCCACACTACCCATTCTAACCTACCAGTGTTGGGTGGGTGGTGGCGGGAACAAAAGCTAATAAGAAACATTTGCAAATTTCACTTCCAGAAGCATAGGTTTATAAAAAGTCCAGGACCTAATCCTGGAACTATAACATGCTTATCCTCACCCCACAATTTACCACTACAATATTAAAGGTATATTTATGGCAGTTCCTGCAATCCACTATGTCATGTCCAGCTATGAAGAAAAAAATCACAAGGCATCAAAAGACAAAAAAAAAAAAAATTTGAAGAGCTAGAGCAAATGTCACAATTTGACATGGCAGGGATGTCAGAATTATCAGACTAGGTATTTAAAACAACTATGATTATTATGCTAAGGGATCTAATGAATAAAGTAGACAGAATGCAAGAACAAATGGACAATGCAGGTAGAGAGTTGGAAATCCTAAGAAAAAAACAAACATAAATACAAGAGATTAAAAAAAAAACTATAATGGAAATCAGGAAGGCCATTCATGGGTTTATTAGTAGACAGGACACAGCAAAAGAATAAATCTCTAAGCTTGAGTAAACCTCAATAGCAAACTCCAAAATTGAACAACAAAGCAAATAAAGACTGAAAAAAAAAAAGTAATAGATTATCCAAGGACTGTGGGACAACTAAAAAGGTGTAAAGATACACATAATAGGAATACCAGAGGAGAAGGAAAACAGGGGTAAGAGAAATATCTGAAACAAATATGACTTAGAATTTCCCACAAGTTAATGTCAGACACTAAACCACAGATCCAGAAATTTCAGAGAACACCAAGCAGGACAAATGTCAAAAAACTATTAATAGACATATCATCAAAATGCAGAAAATCCAAAGTAAAGAAAGAATACCGAAAGAAGCCAGAAGGGAAAAACCACCTTATCTGTAGAGAAACAAAGATAAGAATTACATCTAACTTCTCACAAACCACACAAGCAGGAAGAGGGTGGAGTGAAATATTTAAACTGTTGACAGAATAAACGATGAACCTAGAATTATGCTCTGCAAAATTATCAATTCAGAAGTGTAGTAGAAATATTTTCTAATACAAAAGCTGGAGAAATTTATTGCCAGTAGACCTGTCTTGCAATATATATTAAAAGATTTCTTACGGCGGAAAGAAACTGATATAGGTAAGAAACTTCGGTCTATATAAAGAAACAACACCAGAGAAGGTAACATTGAAGGTAAAATAAAAGATTTTACTTTTAAATTGATCTAACCAGTAGAATTTGCTCCAAATAATAATAGAAACAATGCATTTGATTATCTGTACTTATGTATATCTTGTATGTGGTGTGTCTGTGTGTGTGTGTGTGTGTGTGTGTGTGTGTGTGTGTGACTCACACTATCCACGAGGTGATATAGTGTTATTTTAGAGTGGACTAGGATTAGTTGTAAATTTATAATGAGAAGTCTGGGCAACGATGTAAAAAGTAAAAAAGAAATATAACTGATATGCTAAGAAGGGAGAAAAAATGGAATCATGAAATGCTCAATTAAAATCATAAAAGGCAGAGAAAGAATGGAAAACACAAATACTAATGAAGGAAAGGAAGCAAAAAGGAAGCAGTAGCAAATATGCTAGATATTAATCCAATTATGTCAATAATCACTGGGGATGTCAATAAGATAAATGCACCAAATGAAAGAGAGGGATTGTCAGAATAGATCAAACAAGAACTCAGCTATATCATACAAAAAAACCCACCTTAAAAATAGATACATACAGACTGAAAGTAAATGAATGGACTAGGATATAATATGCTGACATAAATAAAAAGAAAGCAGGAGTAGCTTTTAAATTTAGACCAAGCCAACTTCAAAGCAAGGAAAGTTAATAGGGGTAAAGAAGGGTATTACATTACGAAAAAGGGATCAATTTTGCACACAAAAAGAGAAAACCATTTTTTTGATAGTTAACGAAAAAAGTACGCTGAAAATTGTATTAATGTTATGATCAAAGACTAAAAAAATAAAATATATTTTACATAAAGTGAAAGATCCTCAATTACACCAGCAAGTAATTGCCAGTAAAATAAAAAATATCTCTAACAATATCAATTATCAATTGACTCAAAATTAGAATAATTGTAATTACTTTTCTTTAGTTTCAGGTTAGTCATACAATATAAAAGACATTGCCCAATTAGCATCTGGGTACATTTTAATTTTTAAGGTCTTCCAAATTCACAAAGAAATGCTATCAATTCTTTGTTTAAAATATGGAACTCATGGCACACATCGTTTTGAATCCTTTGCGTCTGAAAAAGAAGAATCTTCGCTAAATATTTCAAGTTTCTATGAAAATGAATGGTGCTCCAGCTATACTAGGTTAAAAAAAAAAGAATTATTCTCATTTAAATTAGGAGACTAATGTTTCACTCAACAGTGTGACATATATTGGAAATACTTGTGCTTAGTTTCTTGAAAAAGATTGTGTGAAAAGTTTCACAGATATAGGTATTCAAATCTTTCAGCATATACATTAAAAATATAAAAATGAATTTAATGGCTTCATGTCCTTTACCAATGCATGGTTTAAATGTCAAAGAGCATTACAATGATTTACTATATTGTTAATTCAAAATAAAGATTTCCCTAAAATAAAGGAATGTTTGCTAAATATTCAAAAATTAAAGACAAAAAATGGCAGCATGAATTATGTTTAGTCATCAATATTAAGCTGCATCTAAATTTGAAGCTCTTAGCATATAAAAAAAGGTAACTTGTGATTTATCTAGATAGGTAAGGAAATTTATATCAGAATTGAAACTTCTTTAAAACCAATCATTTACTATGATTTATGAAATTTTTTTAAATGACAGTATGCAGACTTTAATTGTAAACAGTAGTATCATGCAAACTGACTACAAAACACAAGAAAAAATGAATACATTTTAGTATTGATTTATGTTGCTTTTCATTTTATAAAACACCTTTTGAATTTGATGTGTAAACTAATTAGCTGACCCAAGTATTAGTCAAGGCACTTAGCTTAGACAGATGTAGTTTAGAAATTAAGCTTTTGCTTCAAAGTCAAATCAGTCCTTCCAAACATGATGAACCAGTTCTGGCAACATTTATGTGAGTATTAAAAGAAAATTATTTTGGACCCCTCAATTCAGATACTGGAAAAATTTTAAGCATGTTTGGAACACTAGAGTATGTGAATTTATTTTACCAACAGCAAATCTTACAAAATTTAAGTACAGATGCAGTGCTTCGATTAAATTTAGCATCTTGAGATAGATGTAAGTTCAAAATACATACTGCATATTAAGGACTATGAATAAAAATAAAATATTCCATTAATACTTTTACATATGATTACATACTAAGAATTATATTCTATGTATTGAGTTAAATACAATATATTATTACAATTAATTGTGTATTCTTTTTATTTCTTTTATGTGGCTATGACAATTTTAAAATTACATATGCATCTTGCATTATTATAGTTCAGCACTGGCCTAGACATTATCAAAACATCTGACTGAAGTATGACAATTGATATTTAAATGGTTACTTGGCAATTTATACTTTAAAGTAATTTGTTCATTCATAAATATTCTTCTCAATTCAGATTCACTTTACCTACGTTTCCACCAAGTTAACTAGAGAGCAAATTACATTTTATATTATTATTTCTCCTTTTTTAATATTAATTCTGCTGATTCAAGTCTGCTTTATCTGTTACAATTAAGAAAAAAATAGATGGTAAAAAATATGGAGATATAGTAGAAGATGAATTTCTATTAAAAGAAAACATTGACAAAGAGCAGCAGAAGTGACACAAGTCTTGTTAATTTCTTCTAATGACACAGCTGGATGTAGCCATTCAGTGGATCCTTAAAGTAAATAACCAAAGTGAATTAGATATGTAATTACCTCATTGTATGATATTGGGTTTAGTAATTGGCTAGATCATCCCTTCTTGGGTTGAATTTGAAAATCATTCCTTTCACAAGCACAGGAGACTTGACTGTCATCATTTAACATTTATTAAGAAATTATTAAGGGATTTTTATGAGTTGGCTTAGTGCAAGTACTTTAATGGAATTTTCTCTTTGAACTTTTACAAAAATTCTAGGCAGTAAGTTCCTTTATTACTCTCATTACACAGGTAGAAAAATAGACTGGGAAATGTTAAGTCATTTGATGTCCAAGAAGCTGAGAACATCAGTGCTGCTGTATGTGGATTTAGAAGGAAAAAGTGCCCTAGGTGATACTATTTATAGCTTTTCAAGTCACAGTCTTGGCACTAAGGTTTGTTAGGTAACTTTCATAAGTTTTCTTTCACTTGGCACCTAGTAAAATATGTTGATAATGAAATATATAAAAGAAAAGAATTATGCAATTGTGACTTTAACCTTAAAAGAAGTAACGAGGCAGATTTCTTTAAGGAAGGTCCAGCTCAATTCTGCTACTTTGCTACTCACCCAGTCCAAGGCAGATGCAGACCACTTTATTGTCTCACTCCACTGAGCTCCCCACCTAAGCTAGAAGGTGTCTTCATGAGGCATTACAGGCAGCTACCATCAGTGGATCAGAGTTAGCACGTAAGGTAGTGAATTTGCCGTTCTTGACCCAGTATGACAGGTGTATGAAAAAATTCAGGGACCAGTTAGAAAAGAGGAAAAAGGAAAATGTGCTGAGTAGCAGGAGCAGTAAGAGAAGTCAACCTGTGGTTCGCAAAGCAGGAGACCATTGTGTGGTTTCTTGACACTCTCTTGTCTTCTGAGAACAATGACAAATTTAAGAAAAGAAGACACATAAGGGCAAAAGTCAAGAGCCCGATACACTGCCGACTCTAAAATGCTGAGGTATCCTAGCAACAAAAAATTATTTTTCTTCTCTTTTGGTGGGAAGGTGTGAAAGGCTAAACCCATAGCATATATGCTGCTTGTCCTCTGACCCGTATGTCTTAAGTCCACAATTAAGAGAATTGGCTGCTCTGGGTATAAAATCCCTCTGTCCCAGTTCTTCCCCAAGGGACTTCAAGAGTTGAAGTGGAACTTCTATCCCTCTCATTTTCCATGAATGTGTGTGTGTATGTATTTGCTTAATGCCAGTTTTCATTACTGTTTTGTATCCTTGTACTGCTCTTTCTTCTGCCTGAAATCCTTTCTTCCTATCAGATTTATAGGTCTCACATTAAATGTCAGAACAAAGAGAATCATGAAATCCACAAAATAAGGGCTCCTACTTGTCTTGCTTACTGACAAATTGCCACGTGGTTTGCCCAGTGCCTGATACGTTGTAAGCTCTCAAATATCAAAAACAGATAAATAATCAAATTAAAGAAGGACATTCATTTGAATGGTATTTTTCAGATTTCAAAGCTCTTTAACACATGATATTATCAGAAAGACTTAGGAGATTAATTCTTTATGGTGCTTAATTTTCAGTTGGAAGAAATAAAGGATCACATTAGAAGACAACTTGTCCAAAGTAACTCAGCAGGTAGGTGGGAGCCTAAGACTTCTCATTCCACACCCTATGATCTTTCTACTATATCAGTAATGTATATATTAGGGTTTTGTTTGGGTCTACTCTTTGGTCACTGATGAATAAGGACTGAAATTTGTATGCCCCATGCCCATGCTTTGGTCCTTGCTCTCAAATTTACTACTCTCATTCACCCATAAGCTCTCAGATCCTAAAATACTAAATACTACTTATTCTAGAAATGAACTTACACTTATATCTTTCATGCTTTCATAGTTTTATGTATGCAATACCCTCCTTCCAAAATATCCTTCCTCTCTTTACCTGCCATTCAAAGACCTATCTCAAGATACCCTTCTCTAGATAGACCTTTTGAATTTTTCAGGAAGAGTCAGTAACCACCTTTCCCCCATTTATCCCTGTCTACTGTGCCTGGTACGCAATCTTACTATTGGATTTTCATGTTTTATTTTGCCCATGTACACACGCGATTTCTTCACTAGAGAGAATGCTTAAGATATCTATGAAGACACAGTACCCAGTATTTCATGTTAGAAGTTTATCTTGGGAACATGGCAAAAGTCCGAAGTGATTAAATTGTGTAGAAAACTTTTTTTTTTTTAAGCATGGAGAACTAGAATCATTCTCAGCAACTGAAGAGGGAACTCTAACACATCCCCACTGAGTAACAGATAAAAGCCTGGATCCTGTAAAACAGATGAATATGTAAGATATAAGGTAGTAATTAACCTCTTCATATGTGTGCCCAACTGCAATCTTCCATAAGGGTCAGGCAATTTGCAATGAAGATGAAATTTAGGACATAAAAGGAAAAAAAGAGATTGATCTCATGAAAACTGGTATCACAAACACCTTTGGGCATTTTCAATCAACACAGGTTGCTAATATATGCATTTTTAATTCTTTTTATAAAAATAAAAATGCCTTTAAAAAGCAGTCTTAGAAATAGAATACATTCAACTCTTATTTTAAGCAGGGCTACCATGGGACTCTTATTTATTAGTCATGGTTTGAATATATATATACTAGAAATGCAAATAAAACTAGAGAGAAAAGGGTGTGCAAGATTCAATGGCAGGGAAGACATTCTGTTTTCATTTGAATTTGTATCACAGAGAGAAGGAAAAAGAGACAGGCATAAAATCATAGTTGGTTGAATGATATATCAAGCAACCCTGGGTCAAAACACTAAACAATACTTACAACTCATACAAACAACCTGATTCTGTAAATTTCTTTCTAAATTGAAGAGCAGATTCCTGCAGGCTTTGAAAGGGAACTCTTTTCTAAATTACTGGGTAATTTTCTCCACTCCAATTGAGCTATATAATCAGACATGGTCAAAACACTGTACGAGGAAACATAATAGAAAATGAATTCAACAAAACTATGACTTCATGGACCCACAGCTGCAGAAAGGGGTCAGAAATGAAAATGGCAAATGTATGAGCTGGACTTTAGCTGGATTTTAGTTGAAAAAAACAATCCATTGTTGCACTGCATTCATGGAACTTTCAAATTACTATGAGTTATTGAAAATACATTTTAAATTGTATATTTTAGCATATTAGACCCTTAGAAATCTGGACCCATAGTGAGATACACTCCACATGCTCTTATTTCTTAGCCCTAGTATTAATTAGAAAAAAATGAAACCAATGATACTGAGCAGATTAGTAGAGTCAAAGTATCCTTCATTGTAAAGAACTAAATTTTGCTTCCCACCCATGCTTGAAACAGAACTAACACTTCCCTCCAGATATATTTTGTGTGAAGTCAGCTGTCTTAAAAATTAAAGCACACCCCACACCTGCCAAAAATGTACAACTGGTTTTCAGAAAAAGTGTATTTATTTCAATGCAAATCAAATGTATGAACAATTTTTGTTGTTAAAAGTGTTCTGTTTGCCCCAGTACTGCTGTCTGAGGGCCTGGGTAGCTCTTCTTTTTTAGGTTTCAGAATGGGAGAGAATTCCAAATTAAGCCCCTCTACTATCTCCTAGCCTGGTGTTCACATATTTTTGGCTTTGGATAAGGATAGAAAAGCCAGATTCTTGCTTAAGCAAGTTAAAAGAAAAAACAATAAGATGACTTATTGAAAGGAAGTCCTCTTTCTGAGCATGGTATTGAGCCTAATATCTCACGGTATTGAGTTAGTAGCAATGCCTCAGGTTGCTGGAATACGACTATTAGGTGACATTATACAGGACAACTCATTAATTCACCATTTGGTAACCCTTTTTCAAGCACCAACTGTTTACAGACAATATTCTAAGCAGTGGCTATTCAAAGGTGGACAAAACAGAGACTCTGTCCTCTGGAGTCTGGAAATGAAGTTATCTGAGTTTGTGTCAGAAGATTTCCAATTTTTAAAATTTTTCTCCCTAACACTTTGAGATCAGCATAGTAGGACAGAATAGTCAGAAAAGAACTTCCTGGGAAGGTAAGTTTTGAGCTAACAACAAAAGGTGAAAGAGAGAGTGGCCACAGGTTAAACGAAAATGGAGGGTGGGGAGGGTTGAGGTGGACTATTTCAGTTAGACCAGTAGGTAAACCAGGCATTTCTTTAACCAGGAGATTCTTATATATCACATACCAAAACATTCATGCATTTCACAGATATATGTCCATTGGATTTGTGTCAGTTCCTTGATTATGCAGGTTGTCTGACCTCTAGATCCATGCACATGGCATTTTGTTGGCTTTCTCTTGCCACTCCTTTTTCCCATTGGCTCTCTCCTTTATTTTTGGCTAATACAGACTGTTCTTTTTAATGTTTAAGTTCACATATGTGCTCTGGAAAGTTTCCATGACCCTTGAGTATAAGCATATGTGAGTCCTCATTTTCTTTTATTAGACTCTTTTCTATATTCAAACTGTATGTAAATATGGATCAGTGTTCCAAATAAGTAAGGAAGAGGTATTTGTATGCCCACATCCATTGCAGCAATATTCACAATTGCCAAGATGTGGAAAAAGCCTAAATGTCCATCAATAGATGAATAGTTAAATAACACAGTATAAATATACAATGGAATATTATTTATTCTTAAAAACGAAGGAAATTCTGCAATATGCAACAATGTGAAAGAACCTTGGAGACATTAAGCTAAGTGAAAGAAGTCAATCACACAGAGACACATACTGCATGATTCTGCTTATGTGAGATATCTAAAATAATCAAATTCATAGAATCAAATTGTGAAATAGTGATTGCCAGGGTCTTGGAGATAGGGGAAATGGGAAGTTGTTAATCAGTGGGTATAAAGTTTTAGTGCACCGAGAAGAAAAAGCTCTAGAAAACTGCTCAGAAGCACTATACCTACAGTCAACAATGCTGTACTGTTCATTTCAAAATTTGTTGAGAGCGTAGATCTCATGTTAAGTGTTACCCACCCCTCCAACCCCCTCTCCCCAACACAAAAGATGTAAGGAGAAGATAATTAGTTACAAGAAAAGTAGAAAACCTTCCAGGACCAGGGAGAGATCAGCACACATATTCACACAATTTAATCATGTGGAAAATGGTTCACAATGAAGTACAGAATAAGATATTATAGAGGAGTTTTAGGAGAAGATATGATAGCTCATTCTTGTTCTCTATTTCCTGGAATTTGACAGCTCTAGACAATCCTACCCGTGATAAGGATGGGGTGATAAGTATAATGAGTAAAAGAGTAATTATGGCAGATTATATGGTGACTGGGCATTGTAGTGATGACATGTTTGAGGGAGGAGCTCTGGTAAAGTGGTTGTAGGCAGAGAAGGGTCTTCCTGATATCCTGTCTATATGTGGTTACTTTGCTGGACTGGTTCTCTGCTCTTTGACATGGCTAGTCAGGTGTAGGAATGGGAAAAAAAATGGCTTAATTGAAAACTTCAAGATGCTTTACCTTGACCACCATCACGGCTAATCCAGAATAGAATTGCTTCTAAGAGCTTCACATAGAAACCTTACTTGGCTTTCAAAGCATACCTATAAATTATAGGTGATTGTCATTCCCAAATGCAGATGATTGACATAAAGCAGAGAAGGGTGGGGAACTTGCCCAAGGTCATAAAACCAATTAATGGTAAAGCTGGGATCAAAACTCAGATAGACTGGCACTGGGTCCAAGTTCTTAAACTGAGTCAAGGAATTAATAAATTAATGAATATCTGGGAATGATAAATCATGGATCTGGGGGTCTTTAAATTATGCAGATTAAGTTATTATGGAAGAGACATATGTATAGGACAGTGTATCTCCACTAGGGGCACTTTTGTCAATTTTTCCAGATGATATTTTGCAATGTCTGAATACACCTTTGGTTTTCACATCTGGGGTCAGGGGCATATTGCTGGCATAGAGTGGCAGGGGTCAGGGAAGCTACTACAGATCCTGTCATGCTCAGGGAAATGCCTTACAATAAATAATTAACTGATCTAAAATGTCAATGATACTGCTGCCTGAGAAACCTCGTTATATACCTTATATGAATCATAGTTTTTCTGAACCTCAGATTTCTCAGTTAAAAGGGAGAGTCATAGCTATGTAGGAGTCAAAACCTAATACACTGTGATGTTCATAACAATGCCTGACATATTTAATAGTGTTAATGCTCTAGATTTAAGCAGGCAAATTACATGTTTGTTTTGTTTTATTTTAAATATTGTTTTGAAAGATCACTCTTATAAAAGTGATGGGAATGAACAGATTGATTGGTGAAATTTCACAGTGGGAAATCAATCAGGAAGATGACATAGGAACCTAGGAAAGAAGAAATGCACATCTGAACCTGGGTAGGTACAAGAGGGATCCCCAGACCCATCTAGCACTATTGATTGATCACAATGATTAGAATGTAAGACTGTTTTTGTTGTGGTTGTTTTAGTTCTTTGCCATTTCATTCATCTCAGATTATCAACCTGAGGATAATGTGAATTTAATCTTCCCTTGCAAACAATGTTTCATTTCTTATATCTAAACATATTTTAATCTATGAAATGAATCACATGTTTACAAATCAGACTGTCATCTTCAGGTAAACTGTAACTGTGTGTGTGTGCATGCACACACACACACACACACAAATCCAATTTGGAGTTGTGAATTATTATTTGAAAGGTGTAGTTTTCACATGAGAAATTTCATCATCTGAAATTGCCTTGTCGTTGAGGATAATAAGAACTAAATTCAGCTACTGAAAGGAACAAAGACAAATACTGAAAGATGGGAGACTTTTCTAATCCACTGCAGAACTGTAGAGTCTTCTGTGAGATTAGGCTGAGGCACCATTTGCAGAAATCTCTAACTGTTTCAGTTATTAAAAGATTAAGAGTAAACCTATTTGGATAATATGTGGTTTGCAAGACAAGAAATTTCTTCAAAATCAATGCTTTTGCTTTCCATTTCCTCTCAACTCACCAAGAGGTAATCAACACGGGAGTAGCTCTGATCACACTAAAAGAACATTCTGATCTTCATTAGTACAGGGTCGATGCAAGAAATTTTATTTCACATCAAAACCTAGAGACAGTTCCCCTAGAATTAAAACCTTCAGGGTTTCATAATCCCCATAATTAATACACTACTGTGCACACAACTTTCAAAATAAGGCTTTGGAGGTTGCAAATAGAGACTGCATGTTTGAAAATCGATAGGCTGAGACATTTCTTGTCCTTTTTTCATATTTTCCTTTCCTTTTGTGGAATTAAGGAGGGGTGAAATGTCCGGTGATGGTTGGAATTGTCAGAAAAACACTTATTTTCCTTAATCTTTAATGTTTAATATTGTGTTCTTTATATGCAACATTGTATGCATGAAATAAAAGGCAGATTGTTTCCCAGTAATTGAATTTATTTGATTATTAATGCATTGATGCACCCTTTTTTTGATCATTCAGTCAGTAAAATGTTTCTTGAGCATATTTGGGAGTCACTGTGCCGGCACAAATATGCCAAACCAATACGGGGTTCATTCCCTCCAGAAACTCAAGGCGTTGAAGGGAAGCATAGTGAAATACAAAAACATAATAATAATTGTGTGAGGAATGTCATGATTAACATAAATGCACGGGGCTGAAATAGTAATGAGATAGGACTCAGACTATATTTGTTGAGAGTCTTTGAGAAAGTTTAGGAAAGCAATGGCCGTTTTGATTTAAGTGTGGTCAAAAAACAGGAGCAATCCAGTGAGTGGGTAATTTTAATTTTTTTAATAGGAGGTGGGAGGATTCATTATGTTCCTAGAATTTATGGAATTTCATTTCAGAAAGTAGTTACGTCGGTTAATCAACAAACAAGAATGGTTAGTTATCTTTGTGGTTTGCATGACATCTTGTTCTCTCTTGTGTCACTGGTGATTTCAGAGTGACCTTCTCTCTCTCTTGCTCAATCATGGATACATAGTGATCTGTTTGAGTATGGTTCGTATTGTGTGAAAGTTCTTTATGTTCAGTAGGGAATACTGCTGACTTCTCAACTAACAGGAGCACTTTTCAAAATTAATTTACTCAATACACTACACATCATTGAATTATTCTTGCATACAATGATATTTATCTTGCCCCATCTTACATTTTTGCTCTTTATTATATATGATGCTGAAGTGAAAACTCATGTGAATACTCAAAGATGTAATTTCTCAGATAAAGGGATATACATATTAAGATTATTAGACACTACTAAATTCCTATTAAACATGCCAGAACCGATATTCCGTACTCAAACTTCTTCCAGAGCTGTTCAAAAACTCATTTCAACTTATATTTGTCCAAACGTTATTTTTAGTCTCTTTATTTGTCCATTAAATGTTATATATACACACCTATAAATTACTACATATGCATATAATGCATGTATATAATAAACAGATAAATATGTATAAAAGATTTTTCATTGTCATTATCCTGATTAACCATTTATTCACATGTTGATTTTACCAGTGGAATTTTTTCTCTTCTGTGAATTATTCTTTCTTTACCCAAATTTCCTTTGATCATTTTTCTCCATACTAATTTTTAAATAGTTCTTACATTTTTATGGAAGCAAATCAGCTATTGACAGCTAATATCTTCATTTAGTATGTTCTTTATCTTTAAAGCTGATTTATGTTATTATTTCATAGGGATTTTTGATGAAAGCAAGTGGATTTAAAAATCATAAGGTCTAAAGGAAAAAAAGCATATGTTTAAAAAATGTTAAGGTATAATATAGCCTAATTTAGATAGATAGATATTCTGTTGAGTAGTAAAATTTTTTTTGTATTTGTTTTGCACCTCTCTGAAATTTAACAAAATTCGCTCCATGACATTATGTTGAACTTTTACCCATGATCATCTGCATATTTCATTCAACATTTCCCATTGACTTATCTACTGCACTGGAAATTATCTCTAGCTTAAAGAAGAGTGTGCTCTGTATCTTTGTACAACAAGGGAAGTTATTTTATTTTGTATTTTGCAGTGTTTCAAATATACAATAGATATTGAAGAAACATTTATTAAATAGGTGAGAATCGTTGAAATGTTAACGTCCCTTATTTGCAAATCTTTTGACCACTATTTCCTTTTGAAATCACTTCACAATGGAAAGAATTATCCTGCACACCTATGTCTCATTTAGAAGCAGCTGACCTTAGATTTCAGAGGCAGACAGTTCTGGTCTTAAAAGATAACTATAATTATCAGGTGTGTAACTTGACCAATATAATTAAGCTTTCAATACTCAATTACATCATCTACAAAAAATGGGGGTTGTTATGGTAAATTTAGTAAACTCTCTTTACATGGCAGTGCAAGGAGGTCTTAGGTATATTAAATATCTTGTCTTAGGAAACAGGTGCAACTGATATCTGTGACTATTGTGGTTAAATAATGTTAGGCTCAAACATTTTGTTTAAAAGTATTTTTTTCTGGTTTTTACTAAAATAGATTGTAATTCATGAAAACAGGATAGAGGGGGATTGCTTACTCTATTTTATAAACACTGTCTTTAGAATCTACTGTGTAAATACCTGAACATAAAAATTTGCTTTTCTGAGAAATTACATTTTAAGAAATAGTGTGGTTTACGCCCATTTCCCCTTTATTCCTTATTAACAAAATGCCAGCATTATTCAAACATCCTGTGCCTTCCCCTTCTCCCAGAGGCAAAGTAACTAATTTTTAATTCAAAATTTATCTAAACCAATAATGGAAAAGCCCCTTCTCTTTGCTAGCAAGGCTGATTATGTGGCCCAATGTTGGCCAATGAGGTATAAGATATGGCCTATATGTGGGCTTGTGGTAAAAGAGTTTCTTTCTTTTAAAGACAGACACAAAGTGAAAGAGATTGTCCTTCCACTTTTGATCACTGAAATGCTGGATATAATTCATGACTGCAACCAAGTGGTTAGTACAGAGAGAGCTAACCAGAGAAGAATGTCCAAGGATGTGAGGACAGAAAATTATGTGTTCTTGAAAACATATGACATAACTCACTGTGAGCCAGGCCCCTATTCTTTGGAGTCATTATTATGTGAGCTAATAACTCTTTATTTTTAGTATCCACTGATTTATGTTTTCTGATGCTTACAATCAAAATATTTTCAACTGCTTATAAAATGGATATTCCACCACAATCAATGTTTTTATTTATCCATCCATCCAGTAGAGGATTACTGAGTGTCAGCTATATCCCAGGAACCATGTTAGGGTCTAGGAATTTAAATCAGGACGAGACGTGCAAGGGCACGGTCATCAGGGACAGTGCGGGATTGAGTCTAATGTTATTAAGAGTTGCTACTATTAAAGCTAAGAAGGGGTTAATTTATGAGCTGATATGATGATGTACAAGAAGGAAAATGTGTTCTCTTCCATCTAGCAGAAGAATATGATTCTACCAATAACTACACTCAGAATTTTCTCAGAGAATAGAGCATCATGGCTCTTAAAGACAAGACCAGTGCCCAAATATAACATGGAACTGTAATAACAAGGTGGACATTCTGTACTCAGTCTATGCTCTTTAGGTCTAATTTCTGAAGCATTTTAAATGCATATTGCAGTTCAAAGGAAACTTGCAATAAGTGAATGTCTAGTCCTATTTATATTTGATAATCATGTTTTAGTAATAGGAGTTCTATTTACTAGATCTTTATAGAACATATATTTTTTTATTTGAAAGATGGAAATATGAATAAAAAAGGACTGTGTCTAGAAATGAGGAGTTTGCACTGGTATTGTTTGGAGGAAGGGAAAAGAAAGTCATTTTCTTGGAGTGTTTATTATTTAAATCCTCAAAATAATCCTGCATTTTTATCCCCATTTTATATAAGAGAAAACTGAGTTACAAGACAAACAATGACAGTCTTTCAGCCTGAGAATTTGAATTAAGATAGGTCAGTGTCTAAAATCAAAGCTGCCTGCCCTCACATCAGGCTGACTCAAAATTCCCTTCATTTTGAATGTGTATAATATCATTTTGTGTGCTAGATTCAGAGCTTTTCTTTGTACTAGCTATAGGAAAAAATAATAAAAATGATTTTTATATAATTGAAATTTCAATGGGAAGGTTCAAGACAAAAATCACAAACTAAAATACCTACAAAGGTCAGGAAGGCATGGAAATGCATGAAGTTACACAAAACAGTGCAGCAGGGACCCTGGCTAATTGGAGAACACATGTACCAGGCAGCCAATTATTGCCACAGAGAAATGAAAGCTCACTGTTGCCAGATGTCAACTTTTTTGAGGGAGGACAGAAATCTAGGCTTTTATGTGATATCAGCAGACAAGTAATTCATGTTTACTTGACTTAAATCTGTAAGGCAAAAAATTAAAAAAAAACATTCTATTGAATTCTGATAGACACATTTAAGAACATACATAGTCAGCCAAGAATTCCTGACAAGTATAATTACTACATATAAGCAATTCCTAGTTAAGCTATTTATAAAATATTTTTAAAATATTTCAAAAAACTTTACTGATTGCCAAATTGCAGTATGCAAATTATTTTTGACCTAATTACTGTCACTACCTATAATTAAATTGAGTATCTAGTATCTTGTAGAAGTGAGACAAGGCTAAAATTATTCTAAAATTTGATTTTCTATGATCCCTAGTCATAGTAATAAAAGTAATACTGGATATTAGAAAAAAAATAAGTGCAAACTCTGCTCATGACTGAAAATAGAAATTAATACTGTATATTTTGAGGAGACTAATTTCTGAATTTTTTCACATTTTGTTTGAAAATATTTTAAAATAATTTCACAGTCAGGAAGTTTGCAAAAATAATTCAAAGAACTCGTGTACTTTTCCTATCTCTCCCTTCCTCCATTACCTGCTCTCTCTCTTTCTCTTACTCTCTCTCTCTCTCACTGCCTTCTCCATATTTTATACACACTTTTTTTCTGAACCACTTGGAAGTACATTACATACACGATTCCCCTTCATCCCTAGAAATTCAGAGTACATTTTGTAATGGTAATATAAAAAATCACAGGATTATAAAAATCAGGAACTTAATATTATATAGTAATATACAGGAAATTAAAACTATATAGTATATATATTATATATATATATAATATAGTATATATTATAATAATATTATCATCTAATTTTCAAGCTTTATTCATATTTTGCCAATTCTCCCATTAATCTCTTCATTGCAAAGGAAAAAAATATTGTCTTTTATGAAAGTGAAGATTACAAGATGCATTTAATTGTCATATATCTCATGTTCTAAGTCTGAAAGTTTCATCAGTGTCCTTCATGATATCGATATTTTTGAAGACTACAAATATTTGTTTAAAAAATATCTCTCAATTTGATATTTCAGTTTCTTAATCTTAATAGTTGAATGTATTAATCTTTTTCTCTATGGTTAAAGCTTTCAGTTCCTATTTAAGTATGCCTTTCTTACCACAAGATCATAAAGCTACTCCTTTTTTTAGAAGCTTTACTTATTTATCTTTTTAACCTTTCAAATTAACAATTGAGATTAACAATCTATCTGAAATTGTGTTTTTCTGTTTGGTATAAAAGTCATTGTTCATTTTTTACCTTACATATGTAAATATATGTGTATCGATATGTTATTGAAGTATATGTACATGTTGGATATATATCCATATACATATATGAATTTTTAGATAGTAAGTACACATGGACTTGTATGTACATACTTTATCTAACACCATTTATTGAAAAGAGCATAGTCAAAAACCTTTATCAATGGAATATTAATTCTATATATGAAATATGTCGATTTCATCTGTAATTTCAAATTTAACAAAATAAACTTGTCAATATTCTTACATTATTATTAACTGATTATTTCTGTCCATTGTCTTCTTCCATTTCTAATTCTTGATTAGTTTTATTATATATTTGTTAATATTAACTAGTCTTTCCAAAAACTAACCAACAACTAACCATCTTTGGTTCTTATTTATCCTCTGTACATTTTGCTTCTTGTTTATGCCATTTAACCTTGCTCTCACCTTTAACATATTTTCCTTGTATATACTTTGAAATCATATTGCTCTTTTTCATTACTCTTTTACCTGATGCTTTGTTCATTAACTTTGTTTTTTTTTCCTTTTTTTTTTGTAGCATATATGGACAGCTTTAAGTTCTGCTTTCAATGAAATTAGTTTTGATATGCTTTATGCTCTTTATTATTAAGTAAAATGTGAACTATTTTAATTCATTTGCAATTTTTATCCATGGATTATTAAGCAATGAACTTATAAATTAACAACATAAAGCAATGTTAGCTTTATTTTTATGTTTGAATTTGAACTGACTTGCACTATTGAGAGAGGACAAACTGAACTTTTTGGGAATTGCTTTATGACCAAATAAATGGCCAAATTTTTGTAAATGTTCTGTGAATACTTGAAAAGAATGATGATTTGATGGTTATTGGATGCTCTATAGATCTCAAAAAATAAGCCTATAGAATTCAATAATGTCCTATAGATCCTAGTAAATAAGATGTCTCAATCATGTATTCAATTATTTTATAATATTTTTAATATCTTGTCAAGGTTTTCTATTGATTTTTCAAATGTCCTGTTAAAATATGTCCATTAGAATATAATATTTCTTCTGGAATTTCTATACATTTTTGTTTGTATATTTTGAGGCCATATTGCCAAATGGAAAAAAAAGTAATTAAATGTGTGCAAGTCATCATTTTCAAGTAGTAGCTACCTCTATAGCTAGAACAGATTTTGCCTTAAATTTCATTTTTCTGTTAATAATATAAATATTCAAGCTTTAATTTGGTTCATTTCAGCATACATTTTTTTCCTTCTTCTTCTTGTTTTTTCATAAGCCCTAATATTATTGTCTGCTTGTCATTGTCCAGTAACAATTTCTCAGAGTTCACAGACACTTAGGTTGGTATGTCTTTCTCTAGAGAGGCTTTCTGTTGGTTCCTTTAGAACACTTAGGGTCGCCTAAGGTGCCTTTCACTTGGTACTCCTCTAACTGTTCAAAATTTTGACGGTCCCAGGACCTTAAACACTATAAATTCTCAGGATAGAGAAAAGTACCATGTCCAATGGAGGAGAGGAAGCAATTATTGATTCGGCTTTCTCTCACTCTCAAGGACATAGCCTTTGGGGACCCAGATCTGCATGGGATGGTTCTCCTGTATGTCTTTCCCTCGTTCAAGTCCTGTGTGCTAACCTCTGCCTCTGTCTCAGAGGGGTCACAGAACCACAGAAGAAAAAGCGTGATGAGCATTTTAGGTTATATGTAGCTTTAGTGCTATTACCATCTGCCTGCCTTAAGACGATAGGCTTTCTTCCGAATATTGGCCTAGCAATTCTGCAATTTTTCAGATCCTTAGGTTTTTATTTTTCGTTTTAACTCAGTATTTGATAGCTATTGTTTCCAGAGATAGAATTGTTCTGACTTACCCTAGCCTGCCACTACCATTATAAACTGAAGTCCTTCCACATATATTTTGTATTCCTTATTTTCTTGACTTACTCATGTGGAAATTAATTGTGATTTTATATAATGTTAGCTTATCAACTTCAATACCTTCTTTCACTTATAGTCAAAGAAAGCAGTTTCCCTAAAGGAGGTATAAATTACACAAGGTTTTAGAACTACCAAATTGCCATAGGAAAAGTCTACAGACAAATCATGACTGAATTAGGGTTATTTATTTTCAATTTAGAAGGGATTATTTACTTTTATTTCCTGACATCTTTGCACATTGATATTATCACTGTTAATCAATTAAATCCTTCTTTATACAAATAAGCTAATACTGTACTTCCCACCCCCAATAATAAACCTGGAAAATAACTCCAGAGCGCCCATCTAAATTACTTTCTTTGAAGAAGTAAATCAATACATAGCATATTGTCTGGCACATACTACACTCCTAATATATGTTTGTTAAGTGAATCAAAATGTTAAACTGCACCTGAAATTTATGCAGCATATGTCAGATAAAATTTAATGGTCAGCTTGTTAAACTGTTTGTGTTCATAATGAATTTAAGAAAATGGATACCTAAAAAATCATAAAAGGAAGACAATTAAAATTTTGTACAAAAAAAAATATATATATATATATAATATAAATAAGTACTTCTCTGTAAATCTTTGGCCATGTTTTTTCTTTTTTTACATGAGCTCTTAAACACACAAATTAACACTGAATGTGATTTCTGTAAAAGTGAAAATTGAATTCTCTCTGGGGAGTATGTTTATCCTTTATGTTTATCCTTTATATCCATGCTTGGCTTTTGAAATGGAATGTTAACATCATTTGTCATGCACCGAGGTGTATGTGCTTAACATATTTCAAAATGATAGAAAGATGAACGGAGCAACACTTCATTGCATTTCATTCATGTTTTTTAAAAAAAGAAGAGGTTGTTTTGCTGGATATTCCCAATTTGGTCCACCATATTTACTCCCCTTGCCTTTCTTCACGGCTTTCTGCCTTGAGAGGCTGAACAAATGGGCTGTTCCTGGAGACTCCCTTGATAGGTTGCTTTGGGTTGGGTTGGGATGACTGGAAGCAACTGTTTTCCCTGTTTAACGGAGAAGCCTTTACATCAGTCTGTATTGTTATTTCCTATTGAACACTGTTCTTGCTTCTCTATTAATAGGGTCCTCCCTATTTTTCTGAAGTATAATCGACATACAATGCACATATTTAAAATGTATGATCTGGTTAGTTTTGGCATATGTATATACCTCTGAACTCTCACCACGATCAAGGTTATGAACATACCCATCACTCAGAGGATTTTCTTTAAGGCTTGGAATTCCTCCTTTTGCTTATCCCCAGGCAACTGCTTATCTGCTTTCTGGATTAGTATGAAATTTTTAAGATTTTTGTATAAATAAAATCATACAGTATGTATTCATTCTTTATCTGTTTCCCTGTACCAGCATACTTAATTTGAATTTCATCCATGTTGTTGTATGTATCAATGGTTCATTCCTTTTGTTACTAAGTATTTCACTGCATAAATATACCATAATTTATCCACTCATGTACTGATGGACATTTGGGTAGTTTCTGGTTTTTAACTGTTCAAATAAAGCCACTATGAATAATCATGTACAAGTGTTTGAAAATACATATGTTTTTACTTCTCTTCAACAAATACACAGGAGCAAAATGGCTGAGTCACATATAGGTATATGTTTAGCTTTTTCAGAAACTGCCAAACTGTTTTCCAAAGTGGTTGTACAATTGACACATTTACCAATGATTACAATGATTCCAGTTGCCTTGACAGGCCATGGTCAGTCTATTCTAATAGGTGTGTAGTGGTACCTTACCGTGGTTTGAACTTGTCCATAAGGAATAATGATATTGTTTTTGAACAAGATAATGAGTACTTTCACAACAACCCATACCAGATTCATGAAGTGAATGGATTCATACTAATCTGTTTTGAAATTTAAATGGATTAAATTAAAACTTTAGTATACAGCTCGGTTCTTATATAGTTTCTTTCATTGTTGTTTTATTCAATTTATTTAAGCTAAAAGAAATAATTTATACATTTCTCCTGGCCCCTGCCCCTACTAACAACCACCAATCAGTCTTCTATCTATGAGCCTGTTTGTTCTTCTTGTGTTGTTTTTCGATTCCGTGTATAAGTGAGATCATACGACATTTGTCTTTCACCGTCTGACATTTTTCACTTAGCAAAATGCCTTTAAGGCCCATTCATGGTGTCACAAAAAGCAAAATTTCATTCTATTTTATGGGAGAATAATATTCCATTGTGTGTGTGTGTGTGTGTGTGCATGCTTGTGCACGTATGTGTGAATAATGAAATGGTATATGTAATTTATTTATCCATTCATCCATTAAAGGACACTTAGGTCATTTCCATATCTTGGCTTTTGTGAATAATGCTGCAATGCACATGGCAGTGCATAAATCTTTTCAAATTAGTGTTTTATTATGTCATTTTAAGAAAGTTTTGGAAGACAAAGGTCTTACAATGTTCACCTATATACAGAAGTCCATTCAGTCCAGACAGTGTCCAGGTTTGTCTGCAACTATTTAAATTTTGTAAAACAAAATTTACTTTTAGACACTATCTTCAAGAGCAAGAGACTGGTATAAATTAAAACTATATATTAGTTGCAAAACCCTAACTCAAATTTACTTATACACTAGAGACTTCACAGCCCTTTGCTTTTACCGATCAATGCCGCTTCCCTAATCCAGTTTGCCGAATGTAAAGAAAAGCCTGCTTCCAGGTCGTCTGTGATGATTACATGTGATATACTAAAGTAGCCATTCCAGGATCTGGAACACAGTAGTAGCTCAATAAACATTTCTTGAGATCAAATTCTCACCTGAGGGACATACATTTTAAGTGTTCACTAAACTGTAATGTATTAATAGGTCTCACCAGTTTGGAAACCCCGTGAAGAAAGGAATACTCAGAATTTCCAACAGCAAATAGAAGAGCAATACTTGAGATATAAGTCAATATTTGAGATATAACTAACAGAGGCCACACATACAGTGAACTGCGCAACAAACATTCACCAAGCGCTTTGTGTTAGTCAGTCTTTTAGGCCCTGGGGACATAAAGAGTTATCTACAGCTCATAAAGTGAATGTTACAGGGTTCCAAAACAATGTGGTAAGAAGGGGGAGGATAGATGCTATATTGGCTATAGAAATTCAGTTTTTTACAATAAAACTGCCAAGCAATAATTTAAAACATCATTTAAAAAAATCTCTTATCATGTAATTGTTTTCCAAGAGATAGGTTATGTAAATAATCTTTTTCAAATGGTCTTCCACCTATGTAAGATAGTTTGACTATGACACTTAGCTGTGTCAGGTGAATGGATGGTATTCGGTTCTTGGATCACTTGCTTCCCTCAACAGTTATTCAGTGAAAATAAATAATTCACCTAAATTGTCACATACTGAAATTCAGGATCTTTGCTCACTCCAGACATGAATTTAAGTCGGAACAGCATAATTACCTGCTAATTGTTCTATGATTACATTTACCTTTAGCTCTCACAACTTTAAAAGGTACCCTAATTGCCGCTCAAATAACAGCATTTCACCACCACGGTATCTTTAGCTTAACCGCAATGCAGAATAAAGGCATTTAATTTCTTTGAAACATGATCATCCTATTCTGGACATTAAAGAATTTTAAAGAGAAGCAAAGCAGTTTTTAAAGAGGAAAGCTTATGCTATTTGCACTTGTCCAAAAGGGAAATTTATCAGGAGGCACAAATAGCGTGTTAATGTAAAAAGACACTCCAAAATCACATATCTAAATGCGAGCTTGCTTTGATCTTTTCATTGTATAACGCCCAACAGGCAACCGAAATCTTTTAGAATAATGGTAATTGGGACAGCATGGATCACTGACAAGCACAACTAATATTGTTTATAACCGTGGATACACCAATGCCTTCTTAATGAGACAACTTTTAGCCATAGGGAGAAGGACTTAGTTAACTGAATGGAGGAGAAACTGCCAAGTATTTCTTAGACTATTTTACATGGCTTTCTCTCTCTTCTTTCATTAAAAAACAAAACAAAACAATTAAGAGATGCTTTATTCTGGTGGTTAGCCAGTTTACAGGCTCTGACAGTACTTCAGTCCTATGCTCTTCCCAGCTGAGGTCATTGGGCTTGCTTCTCCCAGTCAGTGAGGTAATTCTGCACAGGAAAAATAACACATTTGAAGCTGTCCTTGCGAATGAATATGAGATAGCTTATGGGCCTAAAATGAAGGTGTTTTGACCCACAAATCACCGTGCCTCTCTCCTCCCCTTAGCCCTCGTTTCTTGGGGAGGAGCCTGAGTTAACTAGTACTTTTGAAAAATCTCAGTTTTTCTAAACAGAAGGTGGGTGGGAGATTGTCTATTTTGAGACCAGTGTGCTAAAGAAGTAGTGGTAACACCTCAGGCAAAGCTTCCGTGGTGGCAGCTGATATTAGCAAAGAATGCTTGAGAAATGTGAACACAAGACTAAGATTTGAGACTGCATGATTTTTGGTTACTTCTCTTTTCCAGGAGATCCAATTTCCTCTGATATGTGTGTGTGCCATAATTTATTATAGAGGGTGATAAAGCAATGAGTAGCATAGAGGCTATGTGCAAGGACTTTGGAGTTAAAGAGCTCAAGTAACTGTAACCAACTACTTTTAGCCTTTTGAAATTCAGTTTCTGAAAGTGTAACATACTGGAGAATAGAAGTATCAACTCACAGTGTGATTGTAAGGACCGAATGGGAAAACACCCTTAAAGTACTTAATAGTGCCTGGAAGATAGAAGTGTCATTATTATAATATTTACTATTATTATTATTATATTTGTGTCATGCTCTGAATGCCTAGTGTCAAAACTTATTTTTCTTTCAATTCTGAATCCTACCTTTGGCACATCTGAATCTTTTGCTAAAATGTGAATACATTTTACTACACTGTACATAATGTGTCTGTGCACATCTTAGATGTGCCTAGTTAAAATTTTAAACAGCTCTCTCTCACCCCAGGTATTTCCATTTTCCACAAGTATTCATAGCCCTTGTGTCCTTTAAATGATGATTTTTGTTTCTCTATCTTATTGACAGATGTATCAATTTCTAACCTTTGCCGATAATATTAGTATTGGTTAAACCTGCATGTTGTTGCTGTATAATCTGAGTATACATACACATAGTAATTTTACATTGAGTACATTTACACATGTTCACTAACCAGTTTTATAACATTTCTATCACCCCAAGGAGTTATTTCATGTCTATTTAAATTTCAATCCCTGCTCCCACCCCAACCCCAAGAAAGCACTGATGCTTTCTATCTTCACAGTTCTGTCCCATCTCAATTGCATATAATAGAACCATACTGTATGTAGTTTCTTTTATCTGATTTATTTCATTTATCATACCTCTGACATTTATTCCTGTTGTTTTAAATATCTGTAGTTTGTTCCTTTAAATTGCCAAGTAGCATTCAATTATACAGATGTATCTCATTTTGTTTATCCATTTAACTATTGATGGATAGTTGGATTATTTTCAAATTTGAAGCTAATATAAATAATGTTGCTATAAATGTTTGCCCCTCTCTTTTCTGTGAATGAATCTTTAGAATCTAAGATATTTAGCTCCTGTTTTCACAGAAACATAAATATATACTTTGCCAGAAAAAAAAATGGATTCAGTTTCAAGTTTACAGGTTCTTTGAGCCCTGGAGTGTCACCTGGATGCAAATTAAAAGCTCATTCCTACATGAACATGCAGATCATTATTTGAAGATTCAGACATTCTTGTTTCCTCATATAAAATTATAATTGTATTGTGTTTTAGAGAAAATGTAGCACTTGGCCTCCAAAGAACTAAAGTCATTTATCAAGCTAATCATATAAACCACACATAAGCAGAGTAGCCTGGGGAAAAGAGTATGAGCTGTTGTGACATCTGCTATGTTGGCAGTGTACAAACAGAAAAGGCATTACAAATCTATACCCCAGGAAGTGTGTAATGTGGTAAAACAGCAAGATATGTCAATGTAAGGTCTTGACTTCAAGTCCTGAATTCTGAAAAAAAAGAGGGATTCACAAGAAGTGACACACATCATCAACCATCAATCATCATTGTTTGAGAACATGTCCATGCTGTAGGCTAACAGTTGTGTAGGTGAAAAGGAAATGTCATGTACGGTGCCTGCCCACAAGGAACTTGCAGTTCACTGGTGCTTATAAATTACATAGGAAAACTCTTCTGAGTTTTTGAATAATAGCATCTAAGTGCCAATTTTAACATCACCATCATTTAAAACTCACCTTCTATAAAATTTATGAAGTTGCATTGCTTCTAAAAATGTGACACAATTATGTGGATATGGTGCCTAACACAGATTTGGCATTTAATTCATTATGACTGTTAGGACTTGTCCCATTCCATTATAATCCTGATATAATAGCTGGGAAATCTCATGTATAAATACGTAACTTCAAATAATCAGTTAATGTTATAGTGAAGGCATAAACAATGTGCTTTCCAAGCACAAAGGAGGAAAAGTCTGTCATAATTCTGGCTAGGTAGGAGAGGGATTCAGATGATGTAGTGAAAGAAAAGGTGAACTGGGTTTTGGAAGATGAGCATAAACTGACAGAGTAGATCAGACATAAATTTTAAACAGTACTTTAGGCAGAGGACAAACATTTAACAAGACAGATACATGAAAGTGTGTGGAATAGTCAAGGAGCAGGGAGTTTTCAAATATCACTAGGATGGGTGTAGCAAACGAGGAGGGGGAAGTTTAGGGTTTCAGCAATGTGGGAAAGCAGGTAGAGGATCCCTGGCCATGTGCTAGGTTTCTGTTTTTCAGGGAGATATTACTGTAGCCTATTCTACCTGATATTTCATGTCTCCTCAGAATGATCTCATTTGTTCCACAATGCCACCTGATGATGGAGGTGGCATGGGCATATTGGCCTTATTTTTAATCAGGAAACCTTTGCAAAGAAGTTAATTGATTTTCATAACTCATACAGATAGGTAGTTGTCTGATTTAAAGTTAGGACCACTTACTAAATGTCATGATGTTTTTCAATTGCCCTTGGTCTTTGAAGTCAGACTGAGTATTACTATGGAGAAAATGAAGATTTCCAGCAATGCTGGAAATTATGATAATAATGATGATATTAATTACTAAGCTTTATTCATTTATTTATTCAATCATTCATTTCCTGGGTTATTTATTCTCAAATATTTTAGACTCTATATTGTATTAATTTATATTTGAGGTTGAGTGAATGACTTTTTGGTCTGAAATCAGAGTCAACTAATGGCAGGCACATTACTAAACAATGAGTATAAGAAGATGAGGAATTCAGAGCCTTCTTTCAGAAGCTTGCTATTGATAAACGCCTCAGAATGGTCACACTATCAAATATGATTATTATGCAAACTGAATACACTTCTTATCATGCAACATTTCCCAAACTCAAATTGTTCATTGACATCATGAGATCATGGAAAATTAAAGCTACCATTTAAAATATCTCCTGCTCTCCCTTTGTCTGTCTGTCTCTCTAACACACACAAACACACACACACACTCCCCCTCCAATACAAAGAACAATAAAATATAGAACACCTTCCTTTGCTAGAAAACAAGTCTGCAGCATCTTGAGGTGTGTTTCACAATGTAGTAGGGTAGCTGTTACATATGGAAATGTGTCAACTGTAGCCTTTGGGCTCCCTCTGCACAGACAGTCTCATTACCAGAAATGGCTAATTCTGCCTGGTGGGCTGATTCCTGTGAAAACCACCCCCTGCCTTCCTTCACTGTTTCCCTGTGACTACATATGTTCTGGGGCATTTGTCAAACCAAAAGAAGATGGGGCATATTGAAAAAAAGAATTTATGTTGTTGTTTTTTCTTCCAAAGGATAGAATTCATTGAAACATTTATGAGTGAATAGAAAAACATAACAAAATGTTTTATAAACAAGAAAGTTCTTGCAGATTTAAGAATCCACTACTTCTACTACTCCAAGTAATATTAGAATTCAAAGAAGGGAGGCTTCCAAATATCCTGAGGTCTCTTAGAGTAGTTTATTGCATTGTTTCATTCAATCATCATGTGACAATAGTAGTTAGGAAAGGATGAAAATACCATCTGAGGCATTTGCTTACCAATTCTTTTAGACCCAACATTGTGCTAAGTGTTTACGATGTGGAATAAGAATGGGGTCCCTGTTCTCGAGGTTTTCATCATGGGGTCAAGGTGAAGAGATAAATTGCCATGAAGTGTGTTAGCGTCTATGATGGGGTTATTATTGGCTACTAAGACCACAGCCCTACAGGGTATTTAGGACAACTGAATGTAAATAGGAAAAGTTTGAACTTTTAAGAATCAGTTGGAATCACAGTACTAGAAAATATTAGCTGAGACTTACCAGAGAAGAGAGTGAATCGTTTAGCTCAGAAAGTGTTTTATTCTTGAATTAAGGTAAATGACTGGAGCAAAAGGTCCTTAATAGGTGGCATGTGAGGATTACTAAAGAGCAGGCTATAAAATGAGATTTTTTGTATAGGCTCCTGAATTAGAAAAATAATTCACTGTCATTCAACATAGTTTCCTTAAGCCCGAGCTTCTCTACTAGTTGCTAGAGATAGAGTGAGCTTAAAACAGACATAGTTCATGCCCTGTAAGATAATAAGAGCTATCTAGTAGAGGAGGCAGACAATTCAAAATAATTACACAAACAGATATGTAATTAATGCAGTTTTATAAGCATCATGAAGATAATTACAGAGTGTGATGCAAGACTTTCAGTCTTTGGCTCTCAGGGTCATCAGAGGAGTAAAAGCATGGGGAAGTAATGGTCAAATGTTCTCCAAGATAATTTTTTTTTAAACCATAGATGATGAAGTGGAGTCATCGAAATTGGACTGGGTTCAAACCATCCTCACTTAGGCTGATATTTCAATATCAGCAACAGATGAAGAGGCTCAGACAATTTTAGAAGACCTCTCAGAAGGAAATGCAGTTGACTGTACATAAGGGACAAGGGAAAAGAATGGATTTACTGAGCTTATACCAATATTGACAGAAACAAAATGCACCCATGCTTTTCTTGCAGAAAGTCCAAGAGAGGACTGTGGAATGTTGAAAAAGGAACTTAGATTTCTCTCTCAAAGTGAAGAAATACCAAAGTGCATCCCTGGATAACTAATATACTTTGCAAATTTAGTCCAGTTTTTAAACATAGAGTAGAAGGCTCTCAACAAAGTTAGCACTGTTTTCCCAATATTAAATTTAGTATTTTCCTACTTGGGCGGTAAGTGAATCATTTACAGTCTTTCTGAAGACACACTTTTTATTAATTTGCTTAGCAAAACATTCAGTGAGCAACCACAATATAAGAAGCACTACAGTAGGCATTTAGTAACAATAGTGAAAAGCAGAAGGGGACTCTACTCTTACCAGATATGTATAATCTAGTAGAGGCATTAAACATATTATGCTGATGTACATGTAAGTTATGTTAAGGTAGTCCTTCAGGTACTGAAGGTTAAAGTGGTACAGAGGTGAAACACAGGTTCAAGGACAGTTTATATCACAAAGACTGAAGGGTCTACAACATTAAGAACAGAGTGGAAATGCTGTCATGCCAATGAGAAAGATTCACAAGTTCTAGTGTCTTCCACTTATGAGGAGAAAAAGATCTTCCCTGATGGCCATAGAAAGAAGAACAATTGATCATTACAAGAAAGTTAAAGGGTGGCAGATTCATGTCAATATAAGCAATAATTTTCTGATGATCAAAACAAAGTCTGAGTCTGGATGTAGATCGCTCCTTGTCACTGGAAGCATTCATACTCAAACTGGAAGAAGAATTCCCAGGAATGGGCTCTGCGTGTGCAGATTCAAAAGGAGAGGGGCCAGACAGTACACAAATATGAACTCAGGTGAAAAACAATTAGGGAAGATGGACCGATTGTGGAAAACATGCACTGTATAAAGATTCATTTTTATACTGCATTCATTTTGAAATTATTAATTGCTTATGAACAATAACAATTTTGGAGTGCTTTGCACATCAGCCTGGAGTACTGGCCTGCTGGTAGCAAGTTTGTGACCCTCATTAGATTATGTGAAATATGGAAAAGCAGCTAAAATAGTGCAATCTGAAGTTCTTATTTTTTCTTCACAACCTGTTATCCCACAGTTTTGTAATTCTCTGATCAAATGCTAGGATCCTGAGAAGTACATTGTTAAGCACAGTTTCCTGGAGTCCTTCAAATTGTAACCAATCTGTAACCACTGGTATGGATAAAAGGACCCAGAATACTCACTGGCTATGACAACCCGCGTGCCTGAGGTCATTACTTAACTTTAGTTTCTGCATCTACAATTTGGAAAACTGCTTTAGCAGAGAGAAGCAGCCAAATATCTAAAAGTTAGTTGTCTTGCTAAGTGTTCAGTGAGTCAGAGCTCTTACCTGGGCACAAAGAATGCATGGAGAAGATAAAGCACTTTGTCCTTATATCCCAAAGATCCCCTGCATTGCCACTGGTCTTTGCTTCTATCGTCAGGTACTACTCTGGTGGCTTCTCCCCACCTTGTCCATATAATTTTCAGGAACTAGATAAGGGATTAGTTCCCTTTCCCCTAGTTGCTTGGTTTAGAAATGATCACCAGATACAAACTGGGTGAACGATAATAGTCTAACTCCCCTTAACTACCTTTTTGTAGAACTGGATATAAACTAGGCCAATAATTGCCTTCCCTGAGCTGATTGGATGTGGGAAAAAGAGACTTAAGTTAGACTACTTATAATTGTCAGGGGCTGTGTTTGTCATCATATTACAAAAAGAAAAAAGAAAAACAAAACAAAACCCTGTCATGCAGTGAAAGGAAGGTGTGTAAAGATGCACTGGCAGAGAAAAGCCAGGGCACAAGACTGAAAGCTCAAAAACTGCCATGTTCCCCCTCACAGATGCCCCAGTGGCCCAACTCACTCCTCCTGACACGGGTGGGTGATTTTATGAGGTTATTTCAGTATCTTCTCCATGAATCTTCCCTATTTATTATCTATTTTACAAAATATTAATGAACACATTAAAATTATCTTCCTCAGAATCTGTGGGTCTAAAATGCATATTGGAAAATAAAACCTACAAAAAAATGGCATGCTTCAATTTTCTTCTCCTTTTTTAATTGAAAAGTTCAAAACAAAAAGAAAAAAAAAATTGGAAGCCCATGATAACTAAATGGCACGCTGCAATTAGCTCATTTTATGAGAAGCATTCCACTAAGTGATACCTTCTGCCAGTGCGCATTCCAGTCCCTGAGAGGCCACTGGCTGCCCTTGCGTCATCCACCAGGCGACTCCTTAGCAACTGGAGGACTAAAGTCTGCACCTCTCTAAGGTCCCTCAATGAGTCAGAGTCCTTGGCTGGATAGCCAAGAGATGTGGAAAATGTAATTAACACAGGAATCGAGGACCTCTTGTCTTTATATTCTCTACACCATGTGGGCAATTGCCACTTAGTAATATCTGGACAGATGTTATGGGAACAGATGGCAGACTCAGGGGAAGCGTGGTGTCCAGGACAGAGCAAGGACTTCAAACATAGAGCCCAAGGTTCAAATCTTGACTTTGCCACTCTTGCTGAAGTCAATGATTTAGTTCCTTTGAACCCCAACTACTGTGACTATTAAGTGCAGTAATTAAGTGAAGAATGCAGAAAGCACCTTGACATTTAAATGGGATCATGTATGTGAAGTGCCTCGTGCACAAGAAAGATGTGATTAAAATGTTCCTTCCTTCCCCATTGGATTCCTCTAAGACTTCCTCTGGGGCTGCCTAACCAGAACATTAGAGGAGGTGGGGAGAAGCAAAGAGATAGGGGAGGGTTACATACACTCATTTTATCATTAGTCCCAAGTTATCTGGCTAAAAGCCATGGTGAAGATAATTGCATTTCAAATGCATACATGCTCCCAGCTGTAGCTAGTATCCTTTAACTTTCTGTTTTCAACATAACTTTCCTCAGGGTGTTTTAAGAATATGTGACAGTCTTCCTGCAATAATTTCCTCACTAAAACTAGAGACCCAACCTCAAGGCTTTTTTTGATCCAGAGTAGATGATAAAATAAGTCCCCGGTCCAACTATCCATTTTAATGACACAGAAGAAAATCAGTACCCTAGAGGGAAAGGATTAAGGATAACAATTACACATCATATTTATTGAACACTTACCATATGCCAGTTACTTTCCAAGCCATTTCTATCAATCTATAATTTTAAAGGGAATTTTCTAAGAAAAATTCCTGGGGATTTCACTTTACATTTGTTAGAAACAGCATGTACAAGCCGCAGTTAGCAAGATTTTTAAAGGTCATCAGGAATTGCAATAGGCATAGGGAATCAGGTGTTGAATAAAATAGTGTTCCTGATGTCAATAGGCCTAAAATAAAAAGGATAACATGTAAAAACATGATAAGATAATAATAGTGGCTGTTTATTATACAAATGTGTATCATAACATATTCTCTTCATATATGTGAATACATATATATGAATGCTTTTCATATTTTCCTGTTCTACAGAATAATAAACAGAGGTAGAGAGCTACAATATGGACCAATTCAATATTTTTGATCCTATATGTATAAATACTATTGTAGACATACAAAGATTAGACATAAATATAGATATATTGACACAATGCTATACATAGGTATATCATTAAGGATTTAAATATCCTGTTCTACTATGTTATCCCTGTCTACTGGGACATTAATTGTTCAACCATAATAATTCCTTCTTAGTTCCTTAACAGATACTTGTTGAATCCCAGAAAGAATCTAAAGAGACTAAGATGAATAAAACGCTGACAAAGTCACTCGAGTGCACTCAGGAATGCTCACAGAGCACTTGAACTATTGGCATGAGGATATCTGGGAAAGCAGAAAATATTGTACTACAGTGCAAACAATACAAAACAAAAACAAATGAACAAACAAACAACATCCAGGCAAAACAAAAGGCACAGGTCCACACCAACATGGTAAACTGTATGAGGGCCCGCATCTCCAAAAAATGCTACTTTATTGTCTATGTGAATTGTCCTAAGTTTGGTCTCTTTATAGGTGAAGCTATGTGATATAGTTCTGTATTTGTTTCATATGTTGAATAATGTGTTATAATGCATTATTTTATTTTGTGTTGTTAAAAAGCAAATAAAACTAAGTATATTTTAAGACAATTGAGGTTATTAAATAACTCATGAATTGGGCATCATCTCCTCTAGAAAGTAGAGGAGGATCTAATGACAAAATGGAAGGTATTTACAGGCAGGAGGATGAGGCAGTAGGTCATGAGCAAAAGAAAAGACAGGATTGCTTCAAACCAGGACATCTTTTTGGGGATAAAGAAGAGGCAAAGCTTTATTATCGGCAGATTACCTCACATGTGCTGACCTGGAAATTTCAGATAAACTGTTAAAAAGTCACATTTCTGGTTTAGGTTGAAACTATTATTAAGTTTTGGGTTGCTGTCATAGGGTTGCAAATGAACTCCATTTGGGGCTTGTTTCTTTTTAACACTGTTATTCCTCTGTAATTGTTATGTTAGCAAGTAATCTTGGTTTTGGCCTATGTTGTTAGCTTTGTGGGGAATGGAATACAAGTCTCATTTAGTTTGGATCAGTAGCTCCAGACAGCCTGGTGAATTCTGATCCAGGTGAGGTTTTGCTGGACACATCAGAAGTGGTAATGGCAAGGATGGTAAGGGACAAGATTTTAAAGCAGCTATAAGTTCAATAAGAATAGCAAAATAATAAAGAGTTTAGATAGGTCATTTTTCAGTGGGAGGAAATTTGAGAAATAGCTAAGTTGCCTACCAAACAGACTTCTTAAAATTCTTTTCTCAGAGTGAATTGCTTACTGTCAATATCAGAATTGCTTGAGTTGTGGATTAAAATGCAGATTCAGAGAATTGGAGGCTATGAAGTTGTAATATATGAATACCCATGTGAGTGAAATGCAAAGGAAATCAGGATAATCCAATAGTTATTTGTATTCCAATACCTAGTACAATTGCCAGTACATTATAGAAGAAGGAAGGAGGGAGGCTGGCAGGAACAAAGGAAGGAGGACAGAGAGGAAGGTTAGAATTATGGAAAGAGGGGAGGGGAGTGGAAGGGAAGAAATTTCCACAATATCAAGAAACCAAATTCCTTTTGCTATTTTTTTTTCATATTTCAAGTTTTCAGTTGGACTCTGTTGTGTGTATATGTGTGTGTTGTTTTGGGGAGGAGCTGGGAAAAGCCTCCCTCTATGGTAATAAAAGGAGAGGATGATTCTCCATCTCACTCCAGATAGCACGTATTTTTGGCATTTTTTATTTTTTTGGATGCTGACAGTGTGAAATAATTTGGACCTTTACATTTAAGAGCTCAGTCCCAAGGATGTCTGTGCCAAAGGTCAAGCTTCCATAGCATCTCTAGATCCATTTTTGTACAATCAACCATACTACTGATTATCTGGTAGTTTTAATATTTATTGCTATGCTATGAATTTACAAGAGAAAGCACCTAGTAGATTATTTAGTGACAGCAGGTATGCACTAAATAAGTATGCATTATGCATTTATATGAAAGGCTAAGGACAGAAGAATCACTACTGTATTGCAATGACTTGATATCTATTCTACTTATTTTGCATCTTGTGAGCCATTCATTCTTGCCTGAATGAAGATCAGAGTGAGTTGGAAGGACTGTTATATAGGAATTTGAGTGGATTCAAATATTGAAGAGATGTGATTCTACTAAAGAAATAAATTTTGGGGCAGGAGACGATGGATGGGAGGAAGAAATAAAAATACGTTCAGGGGTATTAAAAATCAAATTTTAAAAATTGGATAATAAGGAAACTGGGGGAATTCTTACTCCCACATACTGATCGGAAGTAACAGGTTTTTCAGTGGGTGTCTTGGGTCTGTCTCTCCATTGGTGTTGTTTTGCTGTGGTTTTTGTTATTGTTCTTTGAAGTGTTGTCTCAAAGACTGTGTTTTTTTCTCTCTATGGTCCTATCTCTTATATGATTCCTCTTTATGCCTTAATACCTTTTTTATTTTTTATTTTTTGCTAAGCTTTTCTTTAGTTCACACTTACAGCTACTTTGTGCTTTATACCATCTTGCAGAGCCTTCTGTTATCAAATGGATATTGTATAATCTTCCTGGTAATTAGGATATAGTTAAATTTGCAACTTGATTTTGAAGCCAATTGCCAATTGTTATCTAGGTTCTGTGTAATCTTGGCAACTTTATCATTGATGACTCATGCTGTGCATTGGGAAGTACGATGGTGCCAGGATTCCACAAACACTTTCATACAAACAAGAGCTCCCAAACTCAAGAACAATGTGCACAGCAAAATATATGTGATGTTCGTAGGAGAAAGGTGAAACCACAGCTGGGTTTAGGCCCCTTCTGGTTAGCGCAATGGTGTGCATCAGAGCACAGACCACAGTAACTTTTTTGATTCTCCTGAAAACCAAACCTTTCTTATTTTGGCCTGAAGGACATATAAGTAAAAAGAAGGGAGATGAGGTGAAAATAAAAAGCAAAATAACTATAAAGTCAATCTATATATTAAAATTACTACCTAAGAGAAGTATGCTTTATTGGTAATTGAGAAAGTAATGGGATGTTCTAATATTGAGACTTAAAATATAATGATATTTGAAGAATACTATTTATGTGAAGACATTCAAGATTATTTTATCTATTTAGTTTTTGTCCAATTTTTCAATAAATAATTCATTTATTCAATACAGACTCATATATTGCATTCTTACTTGACTTCTCTAAGTCTATAGAAAAAAGAAGACTTAAAATGATTAAATGTGCTTTATGACCCTTAATCCTTCTCACCCATTCTGAACCCCTTTGCCATCTAAGAAAAGCCACTTTTGTGTCTTTTTTCCTTTATACTTCACATCCAAAATGCCCACAAGTCCTGCCCACAGTTATCATTAACACTTGATTCCAAGATACTTCAGATTATGTATCAAAACCATGAAGCGGAGGAGATGCTGGTCCAGCTGGAAAACTTAGTGAAGGCCTGTGGAGATTGAACACAGAGGAAAATGGGGAGAGAATTTCTAGGTGAGAACAGAGAGATGACTATGTCCCTGTAAGCTGGAAAAGGACTTGATCATTACCTTGGAAGCATTACTGATATGGTGATTACTGGCCTTTCTCTTTGCTACACATCTGGTTCTTGGGAATCAAAATGATAAAGCACTTGAGTGAATATAAAATGACAATTATAAAAGTATGCAGAGTGTGTGTTGGCTACAGAGTTTGTAAAGAGGTGGAAGTGAATTATACCTAGGATTTTCAGTCAAGACTTAAGGCAGAAGATGGTCCCAAGCAAGGTTTTGATGGACACATAGGAATGTATTTGAAAGAACAGGATAAGAAGGGAATACTCTAGGTGAGTAAAACAGTTTTCATGAAAGCCAAGATTTGTGTTCTGACTACTGGGATTAGTTTGCAATTGGAAGAGGAAAAAGTATGAGCAAAAGGTGTCAAAAGTGATAGTGCAAAAATAACCAGTGCAGGACAATTCAGGCTTTTTGCTATCTGCTGAAGAATTTGGACCTTACCCTGGTAAATGTTTCTTAATTTTTCAATTCAAATATTCCTAACAGAAGATAAGCTAGAATGAATCTCTCACATGACTAGAGGTATCATATAAAAAGTCACCAAAAGTCATTTGTTTTTCAAATGTCCTAATTCAGCTTAAAATTTCCTGTGAATGTTGCATTCCAACAATAACTGTTTGCTTTTATTATAAAAGATATATAGTCCAAATATTTGGAAAAATCAAGCCCATGCTTGTCCTATACATTGCATAAACTTGGCAGACCACATTATACCCCTAGTTTTGGGACCCCTAGTTAAAGAGCTATCATACAGCCTGTCATTGGGGTATTTATAATATGAGTGTCATAATTAGATTTTTTATTTAAAAGATCACCCTAGATGAGAATGTGGAGGCCCGATTAGAGGGAAGAAATAAATAGGCATAAATAAATATTTGTTGAATTGTTCTGTTAAATCTCCAAAGCCAACTTTATACAATCATATGCAATCACATTTGTATGGGTTATCCAAGTTCAAATAGTTCCTCTTGAGAAAAAGACATTGGGTTTTAACTTAATCATCTAGAATCAGAGTTTATGCTAATCAAATTCTTTACAGACTCACTTTTTCCAGCTCCTCATTCTCAATGCAATATAATAATTATGATCAGTCACATCTTTGACCTTCTAAACAACAACAGCTTATCACAGTTAGAGTGAAAGTTATCCAGTTAAGTCATTTCTTCTAGCATTTGTTGGGGAACAAACTTATGTAATTATTTTAAAGATGGAGAAAATTTTCCCAATGTGCAAGAATTTCTCCAGTATGCAAGATCTCACCTAAGCTAAAGACGGAAACTGATAGGATAAGGGATGGCTATGTGTAAATGAAGTGAAGGTTCCTATAACTAGTATACTCACATGAACCTAAATTACTTGATGATGTAACTGGCCTGCTGTTAGGCTACTGCTTCCATACCTATAGGCAATTAATTATTATTGATTGAGTCACTACATAAAGAGCTCTGCCCAGTCTTCTGGGTGGAGACAGAAATGAAGGAGATTTGCATACCTGCAGGCTATTGGATGCAGATGTAATTCTACTGCTCAACCTATCACCAGGAGAACAAGGTGTGTAATAAACCCTTTCATCCCAAGAACGTTCCATTGTCATTCCTTGGTCTCACTGAATCCATAGAGAACTTGCCCAGGGCTAAAACCCATTGGCAATACAGTTGGCATAGCTGCCAGGATTCATCATTGACCAAGGAAAAGAACAGGCTGCCCTTATGGGAGGGGTGCTTCAGTGGGCTGCCCTTATGAATGGGGAGACAGTTGATTGTCCTCCAATGGGTATGTGGTCTGAGGTGGCTTGCCTCCTTGAGGGTTGGGCCCCACTCTAGGACTGGAGGCAGGTGGAGGTGATACCTAAGGCAGTAGGGGTAGCACTTGGTATAGCAAGTAGGTCCTTTGAGAAACAGTGCCTGTGAGGCATCAAGGATTGTGGGTTGGCTGCTTCTCATAGTATTAAAAAAGTCTACAGATGAAAAGAACATGCTCCTGAAAGAGACATAAGAAATGGTAGCACAGGAACGTGAACTGCAAACTGCTGTGGATTCATAGAAGAATGAAATAGCATTGATATGAGAGGAGGCAGCACAAGAAGGCCAGCTGTGCAGTTCCACTGAGGAGGTAAAAAATCTGTTGGTGACTGAAATGCCATCACAAGATAATGTGGAAGAGGTAAAGGCCATGAAGGCAAAAGACAGACCCCTGCAAAAACCACAAGAAAAGGTAGTGCAAGAATGTGAGCTGTGAGGTCCAGTGAAAGAGGTAAAAGATTCCTTACAGAATGAGACAGCAGCACTGCCAGCTCCTCTGAAGGAGGAAAAGGCCATGAACAACAAGAATGTACTCCTGAGGGAAGCACAGGAAGAGGCGGCACGAGAACAACAGCGGCGAGGCATCGAGATGAACGTAAGAGAGCTACTGAAGACAGCAAGCACTGCTGCAAGGCACTTTAGAAAAGGTAAAGGATGTAGCAGAGGAGGCACTCAGGGGAGTGGAGAGAAAGGTGCCATCAGCCCCAGAAATAGTGGAGCTGGGGAAGGGTGAAGGAGTGGTACCGGGGCCACTGACCTCTCCTCTACTGAAAACACAGCAACTGAGGGTTCCTCCAGGAAAGGTGCAGTCCCTTCTCCAGGTCATGGAACACACTCTGCTCTGCCCCTATATTTAGGCTGAGCTGGTAGATTTGGGCTCCTGGTTTAGGCAGAAGCTCTCAGAATCAATATCAGTTTATCTCCTGCATCTGTGGGATTTATGGGTGGACGGAATTGTTCTGTTTGGATCAGAGATGGGAAAGCTGGCTTCCATGACAGTTCATTCTGCCTTGAGGCAGCGATTACAAAATGCACATCAGACCCCAGGAAATCACTCCCCCTTCGATTGGTTTATGGATGCTCCTCATGCTGTGTGGCCCAATCAGGGTGTTATGTCATCCTCCCCTGCTAGATAGAAGACATATGCTGAGCTGCAACAGGTGTTACAAGAGCTAGGCAAAAGAAATGCCATCTATACTTCATAGAATTATGGCCGAGATGAGAAATGTTGTACTTCAAATAGTTCCCAAATCCCTCTTTGTGTCTCTAGTGGCCATTCTTGCCCCTCACTTAGGGCAGCCCTTAAGTGAGGTTGCCCATAAAGTAGAAGACTTAGAAGAGGCTGAAGCAATGATAGTATGGAAAGAAAGAAGGTCTGTTACTCACAGGAAGAATTTAAAGGGCCCCATGAAGGTTATGAGGACCCATATGTGGGTTGATTTTATTCAGGCAGGAGCAGACAGATGAAAATTAGATGGGAAGGCAAATAGACTCTTTATTTATTTATTATTATTACGGTATAATTGATATACACTCTTACGAAGGTTTCACATAAAAAAACAATGTGGTTACTACATTTACCCATATTATCAAGTCCCTACTCACACCCCAATGCAGTCACTGTCCATCAGTGCAGCAAGATGCTATAAATCCACTATGTGCCTTCTCTGTGCTACACTGTTCTCCCTGTGATTCCCCTAAACCATGTGTACTAAACATAATACCCCTTGGTCCCCTTCTCCCTACCTCCCCACCCACCCTCCCACACTCGCCCCTTTGGTAACCATGAGTCGTCTCTTCTTGGAGTCTCTGAGTCCGCTGCTATTTTGTTCCTTCAGTTTTGCTTCATTGTTATACTCCACAAATGAAGGAAATCATTTGGCATTTGTCTTTCTACACCTGGCTTATTTCACTGAGCATAATATCCTCCAACTCCATCCATGTTGTTGCAAATGGTAGGATTTGTTTCATTCTTATGGCCGAATAGTATTCCATTGTGTATATGTACCACATCTTCTTTATCCATTCATCTACTGATGGACACTTAGGTTGCTGCCATATCTTGGCTATTGTAAAAAGTGCTGTGATAAACATAGGGGTGCATCTGTCTTTTTGAATCTGAGAAATTGTATTCTTTGGGTATATTCCAAGGAGTGGGATTCCTGGGTCAAATGGTATTTATATTTTTAGTTTTCTGAGGAACCTCCATATTGCTTTCCACAATGGTTGAACTAGCTTACATTCCCACCAGCAGTGTAGGAGGGATGTTCCCTTTCTCCGCATCCTCTCCAGCATTTGTTGTTCTTAGTCTTTTTGATGCTGGCCTTTCTTACTGGTGTGAGGTGAAATCTCATTGTGGTTTTAATTTGCATTTCCCTGATGATTAGTGATGTGGAGCATCTTTTCATGTGTCTGTTGGCCATCTGAATTTCTTCTTTGGAGAACTGTCTCTTCATATCTTCTGCCCATTTGTTAATAGGGTTATTTGCTTTTTGGGTGTTGAGGCATGTAAGTTCTTTATATATTTTGGATGTTAACCCCTTGTTGGATATATCATTTAAAAATATATTCTCCTATACTGTAGGATGCCTTTTTGTTCTGTTGATGGTGTCTTTTGCCATACAGTAACTTTTTGTTCTTGACGTAGTACCTTGAGTTCATTTTTGCTTTTGTTTCCCTTGCTCAAGGAGATGCATTCAGAAAGAAGTTGCTCATGCTTATATTCAGGAGATTTTTGCCTGTGTTGTCTTCTAAGAGTTTTATGGTTTCATGACTTACATTCAAGTCTGTAATCCATTTCGAGTTTACTTTGGTGTATGGAGTTAGACAATAATCCAGTGTCATTCTCTTACATGTAGCTGTCCAGTTTTGCCAACACCAGATGTTGAAGAGGCTGTCGTTTCCCCACTGTATATCCATGGCTCCTTTATCATATATTAATTGACTATGTATGGTTGGGTTTATATCAGGGCTCTCCAGTCTGTTCCATTGGTCTATGTGTCTTTTCTTGTGCCAGTGCCAAATTGTCTTGATTACTGTGGCTCTGTAGTAGAGCTTGAAGTTGGGGAGCATAATGCTCCAGCTTTATTCTTCCTTCTCAGAATTGCTTTGGCTATTTGAGGTCTTTTGTGGTTCTATATGAATTTCAGAATGATTTTCTCTAGTTTGTTGAAGAATACTGTAGGAATTTCAATAGGGATTGCATTAAATCTATAGATTGCTTTAGGCAGGATGGCCATTTTGACAATATTAATTCTTCCTATCCATGAGCATGGGATGTGTTTCCATTAATTGGTATTTTCTTTAATTTCTCTTAAGATTGTCTTGTAGTTTTCAGGGTATAGGTCTTTAACTTCCTTGGTTAGGTTTATTCCTAGGTATTTTATTCTTTTTGAAGCAACTGTGAATGGAATTGTTTTCCTGATTTCTCTCTCTGCTAGTTCATTGTTAGTGTATAGGAATGCCACAGATTTCTGTGTATTAATTTTGTATCCTGCAACTTTGCTGAATTCAGATATTAGATCCAGTAGTTTTGGAGTGGATTCTTTAGGGTTTTTTATGTATGATATCATGTCATCTGCAAACAGGGATAGTTTAACTTCTGTCTTGTCAATCTGGATGCCTTTTATTTCTTTGTGTTGTCTGATTGTGGTAGCTAGGACCTCCACTACTATGTTGAATAGAGGTGGGGAAAGTGGCCATCCTTGTCTTGTTCCTGATCTTAAAGGAAAAGCTTTCAGCTTCTCGCTGTTAAGTATGATGTTGGCTATGGGTTTGTCATATATGGCCTTTATTATGTTGAGGTACTAGCCAAATAGACTCTTACTGGAGCTGTGGCAACAACTGAAAACAAAACAGCACTTACAGACATTAAGAACTAAGAGGTAGAGGGCAGAGACAGAGCCACAAGTCCGGCCTGTGTATTTGCAAGACTTCCTGCTGGAGCATGAGCCAACCTCACTTGAACCCACATAGGAAGATGACTGGGGAACATGGTTTTACTGAGGGAAAGGTCAAGGTACCTGACTGAGAGACCAGAGAGGACTGGAGGCCCCGTGTTGAAATTGCTATCCATTGATCCCCATTGAACCTACAATGTGTCCTGGCTCTGGTGGACACAGGGCTAAATGTTCACTGATTTATGGTAACCCTGAGTGGTTTCCTGGGGTCCTAGCTATTATAGATGGATATGGAGGTAAGGCTTTCAGAGTGAAACAAGCCCAAATCCCTTTAGGAGCAGGGTGTCTACCCCCAAAGGAGCATATCAAATATATTTTGGGGATTGATATCCTGTAGGATCTATGTTTGCCGGTGAGTTCAGGCTGAGAATATGTGTGGGGAAGGCATTTATGACAGGACATGCTAGGCACCCACCCATAGCTTTGCCTGTACCACAGCAGGTGACTAATACCAAACAATACAAATTGCTTGGAGGGCATAAAGAAATTGGAGAAACCCTCCAGGCACTGGAAAAGGTGGGTATTATAAAGCCTACACATAGTCCTTTCAATTCCCCAGTGTGACCAGTAAAAAAGCCACATGGCTCTTAGCATATGATCGTGGATTATAGAATTGAATAAAGTCATATCCCCTATTCATGCTGCTCTCCCCTCTACTGCAGACTTTACGGATACCCTCAGTCATGAACTAGGAACATACCAATATGTGGTAGATCTTCCTAATGCCTTCTTTTCCATTGACATTGAGCAGGAAAGTCAGGAACACTTTTCCTTCACGTGGGAAGGACAGCAATGGACTTTCACTGTCCCTTCACAGGGATACCTCCACAGCCCCACCATCTGTCATGAACTTGTAGCCCAGGACTGAGCTACATGGGAGGAAATGCCAATGGTGTGGTTGTACCATTATATTGATGATATCATGCTCACATCTGATGGTCTTTCAGATCTAGAAGGTGCAGCACCTAGACTGCTGCCACATCTACAGGAGAAAGGATGGGATGTGAACAGCACCAAGGTTCAGGGACCTGGTTTGTCAGTCAAATCCTTGGGGGTCATCTAGTTGGGTAAGACTAAAGTTATACCAGAAGCCGTCATTGATAAAGTCCAGGTCTTTCCTACCCTACAACTGTGGCTTTGTTAGAGGAGTTTTTGGATCTTCTAGGCTACTGAAGAGTGTTTAACCTACACTTTGTACAAATTCTGAAGCCTTTATACTGGTTAGTATGAAAGGGTATCAAGTGGGATTGGGATGAGACACGTGCATCTGCCTTTACTACAGCAAAATGGGCAGTCAAGGCCATACAGGCCTTGAGTGTAATAGACCCATCAAGGCCCTGTGAGCTGGATGTTCATGTGAGTGAAGATGGTTATGCCTGATGTCTCTGGCAGCAGCTTAAATGAACTTGCCAACCCATTGTATTCTGGTCACAACTCTGCAAAGGGGCAGAGGTATGATACACTTTGGTAGAGAAACAACTGGCTGCTGTGTATCACGCCTTCTGGTTACAGAACCCATCACTGAAATGGCCCCGATAAAGGTAATAACCACCTATTCCATCATGGGGTAGGTACAAGACTGGACCCAACAGCCAAGGAGTGGTGTGGCACAAATGCCCAAACTGGTCAAGTGGGGTGCTTACCTACAGCAGCATAGCGCCCTCTCTAGAAGCCCCTTGAGTGAAGAACTCCAGTGCTTACTGATGCCAGTGACATATACTAGCGAAAAGCAGGAAGATTTTGCTTTTGAACCATTAGTAGCAGAGAGTCCCTATCGAGAGGGAAGAGCCCCTATGCCCGAAGATGCATGGTACATAGATGGCTCCAGCCATGGGCAGCCCCCAAAATGGAGGGCCGTGGCTTTCCATCCTAAGACTGAGACACTATGGATGGAAGATGATGAGGGGAAGAGCAGTTAATGGGCAGAGTTGCGGGCTTGTGATCAGGCAGAAACCCTCCCCAACAGTTGTCTGCACTGACAGCTGGACTGTCTATTAGGGCTTGACCCTGTGGCTACTGACATGGTACCATGCCAGCTGGTTGGTTGGTCACTGGGCCCTTTGGGGGAAGGAATTTTGGCAAGACTTATGGGCCTGTGATCAGACAAAAACAATCACAGTATACCATGTGACAGGTCATTTGCCAATGGCATCCCCAGGAAATGATGATGCAGATAAATTGGCCCAGGTGCATTGGCTAGAAGGAAAACCTGCCTCTGATGTGGCCCAGTGGTTACAGTAGCATCTTTTGCATGTGGGGCAAAAGACAGTGTGGGCTAAAGCCTGTCAGTGGGGCTTGCCTTTGACCTTTGAGCCTGGCAGGAGTGTGTCCTATGCTCTAAAAGGGACTTACACCAAGTTCCACAGCAGCATGGGACAATAGCTAAGGGGCTGATACCCAATGTCAGGTGGCAGATAGACTATATTGGGCCTCTGACCATGTCAGAAGGGTACCAATATGCCATGCTTGTGCAGACACAGATACTGGACTTCTGGTTGTTTTTCCTGCAGGTTATGCAAACCACCAGATGACCAAAAGAGACCTGAAGCATTTCTTTGCAGCCTATGTCTGACCACAGGTAATTGAGAGTGATCAAGGCACCCATTTTACTGGACATGGACTATAAGAATGGATGCAATAGTTGAGAATCAAATGGAAGTTTCATATGCCATGTATCCTACTGCAAGATGCATAATAGAGAGGTACAATGGTTTGTTAAAATATGGACTGAAGTCAGACACCAATAGTCTGCAGTGATGGTCAGTACCCTTATGGACAGTGCTACTGTGTTTGAATTAGGAACCTGAAAGGGAGCCCTGAGCCCTGCAGACATGCTAACACATACTGCTGCCTCCCCTATACAACTGCAAGTACAAACCAAGGAAGAATTGTTGAAGCTGAGGTTTGGTCACCAGTATAATATCTTGTTTTCAGCACCAACTGCACTAAACTCTGGAGACTCCATTGAGTGGACATGGCTTTGGACATTTTGAAAAATGGATCGATGATAGCTGGCTCTCTTGGCACCTTGGGGACGAGGCTCGGAAACTGGCCTCCTGTGTATTCCTGGAGTAACAGCAGAGTGGCCCCCAAAGATCACAGTAGCATATCCTGAATGGACAGAAGGTAGGAGCATCTTACCAGGAAGTTTTGTTTTATCATTATGGCCAGTGCATGCACCTGCAGTAGCACTATATATAGACCCCTCAATAACCCTCACTGGGAGAGGGGTAAGGTATGGTATACTAGACCTGGATGGGACCCCCTTACTGTCAGAGTCCTATCATAGGACCACTCTCTTGCATGCATCCTACTTGATGGACAAGATTTGCCTTTGTTGGTATCATTAAAACATGTGTCTTATTACCCCTAAGGTTTTTGTGGATTGGGCACACACCCAAGCAAAAAAACTGCTACTTGCTGGAGTGGATGGAGCTCCCTATCTGTACCACTACTAAGTATGAACCATGAACTCATCTGACTAGAACTAGTTGGAATATAGCTGAAATAATCTCCTCATGATTAAAGAGTATTATAATTTTTTTTTTACCTGTATCAAAATCTTGTTGTTTCTCAATTTATGTTATTATCTATATGTTGCTTTTATCCTTTGTTGCTGTTGTGGAATCTGATTAAAATGCTTCCTTGCACAGAGACCATTGCGGAAGACTGAGAGCATGTAGATTGTGAGGCGAGGATCCTGGAGGGGTGGAGTGTAGATAAAATGAAGGTTCCTGTGGCCAGGATCCTCACCTGAACCTAAACTACTTGATGTAACTGGCCTTCTGCTAGGCTACTGCCTCCACACCAACAGGCAATAAGCTATTACTGAGTGATTCACTATATAAAGACTCTGCCCAGTGCTCTGGGCGGAGGCAGAGATGAAGGAGGATTACAGACCTGCAGACTGTTGGATGCAGATGTAATTCTAGTGCTCCACCTGTCACTGGGAGAACAAGGTGGGCAATACACCCTTTCACCCCAAGAACATTCCATTGTCATTCCTTGGTCACACTGAATCCTTAGTGAACTTGCCCAGGGCTAAAACCCATTAGCAAGACAATTCTTCTGCAGGAGGTGCTGTAAGTGCCAATTAGCAAACACAGATGCCTATCACATTGACCAGAGTTCCTTCCAACATCCTCCAGTACTTTTACATTAGATCACCCCAGCACTTAAAACACTCCACACTTTGTTTCAGCAGAGTTGAGCTCAGAGGTCCCTTCCCTATTGCCATAGTCTTGAATATAGGCTCCCTTACCTAATTGTCCATTGTGACTTTTCTTTGACAAATGCACATTCATTCTATTTCAAAGACGTTGACAAGTCTGTATAACATTTATTTTAATAGGGCTACTTGAGAGGTCAATAGATTTTTATTCATTCCTTAACTATGTAAAAACTTGCAGGCAATAACAAAGTGAAAGTATAAATCAGAATCAGACTTAGCAAAAGCAAAGTGGGGTATTAGAGAAATTTAGGAAGTTAACTGGGCAGCAATTTCATGAGCAAATATTTCTTGTTTACCCACTATAAGTCCTTTCAGTGATAATGAATGTAAAATAATTGATAACACACTTAACAGAAAAGAAAGGGAAGAATAAATATTCTCTTAATATTTGAGTGCCTGGAAGTATGATGCATACAGCTGGGAAGACTACTCTTTTCTCCCCCCAGTCCCAAAGAAAACAGTTTGGACATGACACTACTTACTACCAGTTAATGTAAGATGCTTCATAAAGTAACTTAGGGGGGCAGAATAGGTAAAAGACAAAGATGCTTCTCTAAGTGTAATAAGGGCAGGTTTATAGATTATTACTTTCTATGAAATTTAGTGCTCTTAAAAGATACCTGGAATTCTCAAACACCCCGTAGAGGTTTGGGAAGAAAATTATTTTTTGTTTTGGAAAGATAGGATTTTAAATATTCCAGGAAATAAATGGATGCAGTCTCAAATGGAAGTAACGCTATAGCACATTCATCCCTTTACAGATGGCATTCCCGCTACCACTATCCATAGGGAAATAATTTACCATTTAACTTTCTTAAGGCAAGACCTAAATTCAGACTTCCCTTCTCAGCACAGCAATAACTAGACAGGTCTAAGCAATTGCTACTTCATACTTCAAGCTTTAGAACTGTAAAGATATAAAGCAAAACTGAGTCCTGATTATTTCTACAGATTAGTTTGAACATTATAGGAAGTGGGTGGGAAAAGAATTCAGAAGGATAGGTTTGTGGGAAGTGAAAAGGAGTGGGTGATATTAAGAAACAATGGGATATCCTTGTCAGATCCCAAAAAAAGTCCAGGATCAGATTGGGAGTATAACATAGGTTTCGTCTATGCAAATTCATAAAGACAACTAGTTAAACACTTTGCAGTTACATACACACATTTTATTGTGCCCAGGAGATATATAGATATAGATATATATACAGATATAAATAAAATGATATTATTAATATGAACTAGGGAAAGTGAGAACAACCTTCCTTAAGAATTAGCTAAGCTGATCTGCCTGATTTCTCTATTTCTAAAAAGTAGCTGGTTACTATTTCAAGGGGGGAAAAGTAAAAAGAGTCCACCACCAAAATTATATGTGCATCACATTTCGTTCTAGAATTGATTAATTCTTTCACACTTTTATTCTTTGTACCAATATTATTAGTGCTAAGCATCTGCTATGTAGTATGCTATTCTTGGTTCTGGGGAGGTATCAGTGAACATAGTACAGTCTTTATCTTGCTCACATAGAGTTTTATTCTAATAATAGATATGGAGTAGAGATGGATGGGGAAACAGTACATGAGTTAATAATGAATAGTAAATATAATGAATGTCCCTTGGGATTAAGTGTTACTGTTTTGGAGAAACAGGTAGCCAGAGTGGCTGAGAATTGAGCAAAGGAGAGAGTTGTAGGAGAAACTGTCAAAATGTAGTGGGGGACTTAGACCCTTACAGGATATTATAAGGAATTTGATTTTACCCAAGTAAGACAGGAAGCCATTGGAAGTTTTGTGCAGAGGAATTAACTGATTTGTGTTTTAGAAAGCTCATTCTTTCTCTGAGGTTGAAAATAAACTGTAGGTTGTTCAAAAAAAAAATAAAGAAAAGAAATCCATTCAGAGGACAGAGAGTATTGAGAAGAAGTAGTCAGATACCAAATGAACTTGGAAGGCAAAAGTGACATGATTTAATGAATGATTAAATGTGGGGATGACAGAAAGAAGAAAGGAATCGGGTATAACTTCAAGGGTTATGGCTGAAAAACAAAGAATGGAGTTGTTGTTTACTAAGATAAGGAGATTGTGTGAACAATGGATTTAGGAGGATGCAAAAATCAGGTGTTCAGTTTTCAACAGTGGTAGGCCATTGGATATGTTTGTTCTGAAGTCACTGCATATATACCAAAAGGGAAACAGACAGATACCCATATAGAGATAGCATTTAAAGCCACCATACTACGTGAGATCATGGAGACCCTAAGCCCAAGGGAATGAGTATAGTAAGAGAGAAAAACAGCTGTTATTTACAGGTTGGTTAGATGGAAAAACAAAACCAGCAAAGGAGATATGGAGGGAGAAGCCAACAAGGAGGAAAATAGCAAAGAGAAAGCATGTATTAGAGGATAACTGAAGAAGAGAGCTGTTCAACTATGTCAAATAAACATGGCAGGTCACATAAGATGAGAATTAAAGCTTGATCACTGAGTTTAGCAACACTGAGGCCACTGAGTCCTTTGGTACAAACAGCGTTGATGGATCTGGGTTGAGGTAGAATCAAAAGTCTCATTAGAAGGAGTTCCAGTGAAAAAAGAGAAGAATATTGTTGCTACAAAAGAGAACACAAATGGATTGATAAACACAAGGTCATATATTAAACACAGATGTAGATAAAAGAAATAATACCATGTCTGTAGGCCAATAGTTCTGATTCCTTGTAGAGAAAAAATGACAATATAGTAGAAAGATGATATATTACTGAGGCAATGTGTTTGCATAGATTATAGGGGGTGGTGCATAGGTAGAAAAGACAGGATTAGCAAGGAGCTCAGATAATTCATCCCTAGTAATAGAGGGGAAGATAGAGTATGGGCAAATAGACACAAGTGTTTCAATAGATGTAGTAATTGAAACATCCAGATATTAATTCTGACAGCTCCTATTTTCTCAGTGAACTTGGAGGAAATATTATCAGCTGAGAGAAGTATGAGGTAGAGGACGTGTGAAGTTTGAGGAAAGAGGAGTGAGTGTGAATTAGGAGATGAAACAGCAAATGGACTAGGGAAATAGACAAAGATCTCCTGGCAGCAAAGAAGCCTAGCTTGAGTTAGCCATGGTGAAGTTTAGGTGAGACCATTTGGCATGTTTTGTATGACTCTTTCCCTCCCTACACTTCAGTTAAGCTACAAGAATACAGAGGGTCTTAACTAATATCAAAGCTTGCCAGAAAAGCATTCACAAGGGAGAAAGAACTATTGGAGATGCTGGTAAAATTATAATGATTTGGTCATGGAATTTAAGGTTGGTAAGAAATGAAAGTGAGAACATGAAGGGGGTGAGAAACAAAAGATAATAGTGTCAGAGTACTACAGGAGTAAGTGAGGTGAAGAATTGTTGGAATTGACATTTGCGTGAGTGAACTGGAATAGTCAAAAATTGAAGATGCTTGAAATGGATGTCATGAAAAGTATATATTTGGCTGTATCAAAGTCTGGGTTATGAGCATAAGGTGACTGAGTTATGGATAGAGACCAGATCACTGGAGAAGAAGTGGAGAAACTAAGAGGCTAAGGTCTTGAAAGGATTATCTACATGGATATTGAATTTACAAAATCAGTTGTGTTGAGGAGAGAGAGAGTGAGCCAGCAGTGGATGTCTTCGGGCAATGAAGGGGAATGACAGGTAACCTGCGGATGACAATCACAAAAGCTTGGCAGGACAATATGATGTTTAAACCTGGGAGCTAGGAGAGAAGAGGTGGGATAATTGCTAGAAACCATCCATAAATGCACTGGGAAGGCCTACTTTGTCCTTTGCCGTGTAGTAAATCAGATGTGGAGGAGCACAACAGGCGGATCTGAAAAGGAAAGGAAGGAAAATGTTTGGAGAAAAGGTGGGAGATATAAAGAATATTGCTGAAGAAATGCTGTGGGTTTCTAAGGGCAAAATGAAAAGGTTTCAGGTAAAAAAAAAATCAATAAAACAAGAATGGGACTGCAAGACACATTTTCTCTTTTTCTAATAGAGGCAGAAACTGGAACTCCAAGAAATTGCTCAAAATCATAAACCTTGCACCATTTGAGTCACAATTTGAATACTAGTATCACCCTAAAGCTTAAAAACATCTAAAATATTTTCCTATCATTATTCAGAAATGATCTAATGCAGTTAGGAAAAGTCATTTCGGTGTGGGAATTACCTCTGACCTCTCTTATTTTCCACATTTATTTTTCATGACATGCCAGAAACTAGGACGTGTTGTTACCAATTCTAAGATACTTATAAAAATTATTTTTTCTGCATAGCTTATATTGAATATTTAATTATGTATCTGGATCCACAACATGGCATATAATAAAAATGGACAGAAATGGAACTGCTGGGTTCACATCCCAAATTCAGCACGTTATTAGATATGAGATTTAGATTAATAAATTAAATCAGTTAACCTCTCTGAGTCTGTTTCCATGTGTGTGATGTGAGATAACAATACTACCTTCTATTTATATTAAAATGGGGTTATGGGGAATGGAAAAGGAGCTTACTTTTTTTGTGTGTAATATCTAAATTATAAGGAAGAGATAATATAATTCATTATTAATGAGAGGAAAGTCCTCTTTATTCTCACAGTGACCAGTAAAGGATAGAAGAAGAAGAGGAATGACATTCTAAAGCTGTTTTGAGACCTTCTATACCTAGATTTTTGTCCTACTTTACTGGACCTAGAATAGCTTTCTCTTCTTTAATAACACACAGTAATAAATGTTCAGCTACCCAAAGGTAAACCTAAGGACAAACAGGGAGTGGAAAGGTAATTTAGACTGCATAATGAAAGGATTATATTAGATGTGGGAGAAAGTTTAAAAATGGGGAAAAGGAATCATTGCTTAAGCAGTGTGGTGGTGAAGGTAATGGAGTTTCACCAGTGGGATGGTATGAATGGGATTTTAGTTGTTTTCATGTCTCTAATGTAAAAATCAGTTATATCAAGCCTTTATTAAAATCAGCTACAAGATCATGCCTTATTAGCGGGAGACTGAAACAGTTTTTGGGGGGAAGCCATAAATTATTCAGAGAGAATGCTTAAATTCCAAACCTTTCTCCTTTCCCTACTTCATCTTACTCTTTCTCCAGCTCCACTTCTGTGGTCTGAGATCTGGACTCTTCTCATTATCCTTATTTCCCTACCCTTGGGGAGTGAACAGCTTCTTTGCCTCTCAGGAGTCGACTTACAGACAGCACCCACTCAACTTCAAGATGCCAGGTTAGCCCACAAAATAATTTAGTCTGATTTTTTCTACTGAAAATAATGGATGAAAGGCTGATGTTTTAACTGAAGTGAGAGTGGACCAACCTAGACAGAGAGAGAGATCATGTTCCAGAGAAAAGGAAGGGGGTGGCCTTTGACATCCCCACAAAATGACAGAAGTCTTGAAACAAATTATAAGCACTGCGAAAGATGGGAAGAATGGATGATTGTGTGGAAGGCTGTGAGGAGTTGGACGTTAAAAATGGTAGCCATGAAAGCAGTGGCTAATATTTTTTGAGGCTAAACATGTTAGTAGAGAGGACCTCTGTGAGGTGTACATATACACCCTGCCTGTAGGAGTGGTGGACATATACTTGGGTTAAGCATTATATGCTAGAAGAATCTAGTTTATTTCATGTAGAAAGTATTTTCTGAGTTTCCATTTTGAATGTGCTTGGACTAAACAAACAATAAAAATACTGATGTCAATAGCATTAAAAAAGAGAAGAAAAGGAAAAAAGATTGAGCAGATTTACTCTATACAAAAGGATGGAAGGTAATTACTGAGCTGCCTAGACTGAATGCCAGAATCTGCTGCATTTACCCAGGACCAGGTGAACCTTAGGAACACTGTATGAGATAGCTAAAGGAATAGGGAGTCTGGAATGGGGCTAACACTAGACCATTATAATAGGAAACTACTAACAAGTAGGGTCTTATCTAGTTTAATTTGATGTTGAAAAGTACAGACATCTGATATTCTGGAACCTAAGTGTCCAGAACGAAATGAAAAATACAATCAATCACACAACTCATTTGTATATAGAAAGTTAAGTATCTTATCCTGACAACATGGGAATACAGTGAACAAAAGTAGGCATAGCTTTCTAGCCTTCCAGTGAAGACCCCACAGGCCCTCATGTGAGACTGCCTGTATTAGAATTCTGATTTAGAGTTAGTACCTACTTCAGAGAAATAGTGCAAGTGCTGAATACGATCATTTGTGTAAAATAGCTCATCATAGTTCTAGGCACATAAGAGGCACACAGTATTACCTTTATCAATAGTATTATTTTAAGTGATTTTGCAAAATTTGCTAGACACATACAATTTCTCACTATACAACACAGAACAAAAACACCCTAAATAAAGAAAAGTATAATCTTTTGTATATGGGCCGATTAGTTGGAGAAGTGCGAGAACATTGGTCTGAGTTTCTCTGGGACAAACAAATCCCTCAGCTGGGCTCCTTCCCTCCAACACAGGAGTTGCATGCAAACAGCTGACAGAGTTGAGCTAAGCCACAGAATTGTTATTTCTGAACCATTTTGTTGCTCTGATTTATAAACACATTCACAGTTAAAAAAAAAAAAAAGTGCCCAACCTTTTGTATGAACAAAGTTTAGAGACCCACAACATTTAAACTAATTAGATTTTAACAGGAAGTCTTGATTTTGTAATATTTCACAAGACAGACAGATGCTTCCCTACCGGCGAAGTTGTTTTCCGGGGCAATTAGTCAGCCACCAATGGAAGACTTTTAACACTAGCCTTTCTTTTTAAGCTTTCACTATCGGGCACTTAAACATGTTATGAGTGTTAATTAATTTACACTTTCAGAAAGAAAAGTCAAAAGGTTTCTAAGAAGTAGTAAAAGATGTGCATAATCAGTTGCTGTATGGCATTAGGAGTTTGCATATCCCCTTATTCTTAGAAATATCAACCCACGCACCAAATTTGAATCAGAGGGGTGAAATGCAAATTAAGAACAGTGAGTATTTTAATGTTATAAAGTTGGTTAAGTCAAAAATGTATCTCATGTAAGGACTACTAATATAGTTAATTATACTAACATTATGGGGATACTGTTTTTCATGTCCCATGCAGATTTTTTTTTTTTTTTACAAACCATAACTTTGGCTCATACTTTCATTCTAAAACTGAGGCATTTTTATCCCCATTTGGCACATGAGAGACTTAAAACGAATAGAGCCCAAGTAATTGGCCTCAGGTATGCATATACTGAAAGTATAGCCATGATGTGAATCCCAAACTTCTAATTCTCATAGGCTTTCTTCTACCCACACTCTGACTCACTTAATGGGTTTTAATGGATGCTTTTACTGATGATAGTTGGAACTGTCAGCAACTCAGTACGACACAGATGGTATACTCAAACCAGGATGATCTGAGGAAAGTTAATTTAAAAAGGGATTATATATTGACTTGTGGGTGGTAGAGTAACCACAGTGAGTGGTGAAAAAATCCTGGGATAGTATAGAATATCCCTGCACGTACAGGGACAAGGGCAGCAAGCAGTTCCTGAACTATAATAGTATTAAAAAGACCACCTTGAGAAAAGCAACAGCCTTTAGCAGAGGACACAGCAAGTCCAAGATCACCTTGGAAAAAGGAAGCTGGGAACTTAAGTACTCTCACCTCAGTTTAATCGCTCCCTCTCATCTCCTGCTTGGGCTTCCCAATGTCCTAATCTAGCCCCAGCACCAGAGGCAAGGGAGCTCATTGACATACTTCATACAGGTCTTTTACAACAGAGAGAAGAGTAGAGTATGGAAAAATTGGGTGTGAAGGGCAAACAGAAGATAACAAACATGAGAGTGTTGCTGACACTGAGCTATATGTGGCCATAAAAGACACTGCTTGTTTCAAAAGTAGTTTGTTATGGCTTCGCTAATCTTCAGTGTCCATTTTTTAAAATATAATTCTTGATTAAATAATATGCTGTTTTTTAAAATAACAGACAACATAGTTGTATGTGCATACTAATATACATATATATGTGTGCACATACACATATGTGTGTGTGTGTGTGTGTGTATTTGTTTTTTGAGTCCTTTGGAACTGCAACTATCTGTTATAACAAGAATATCGTTCTCTCTCCACTTTGTAATTCAGTATGGTGCCTCCTCTCCACCAAGAACTTTTTCCAAGAGTGTAACAGCGCTCCATTGCCTACCAAAGGCCAAGGACAGCCCTTGAAGCTATTAGATGTCCAAACCAGAGTCAAAGTCAAGACCGTGTTTATAAAGGAATCAGACATGGCTGGGACAGTCAGAAGCATGCACCTGGGACTGTAGCTTTGCATCAGTACAACCGTTTCCTAAGATTAAAAAAAAAATTAGAGACCAGCTCAACTGATAACAATAATAGATTTCTCTGACATCCTACTTATGTGTGTTCTTATTTGTTGTCTCTCTCAACCACTAAAGTATAAGCTTCAAGGGAGTAAGGACCTTGTATGACTCTTTAAAAGTGATCCTCAGTACCTAGAACCATTCCTGGCATAAAATAAGCAATGAGTAAACATTTTTCAAATAGATTGAAGAATGAAAATTAGTCATTATTTGAGCATTTGGTGAAAACAAAGCACATTTTGTTTGCAGAACTTCTTGTATGTTTGTACTTATGAAAGATAACTGAAAAAAATAAAGATTCCACAATATTGGATATTTTAACTAAGTAAGTTCACAAGAATTGTTTCATTATTCCCATTTCACAGATGATCTGAACCTTAGAGAATTTAAGTAATTCTCAGAGTTCATTTTCCTTACAAGTGATCTTGACCCCGCTGAAACCCAAACATTGTTTTGTGAGGCAGAAAATAATATGTAATTTTTACTACAGTCATCCTCCCATACATTCCAAGACCCCCAGTGGATGCCTGGAACCACAGATAATACCAAATTCTATATATACTATGTTTTTCCCTATACATACATATGGATGATAAGGTTTAATTTTTATAGATTAGGCACTGCAAGAAATTAATAACAATATATAATAAAATAGAACAGTTATAATAATATACTGTAATAAAAGTTATGTGATATAGTCTTTCTCTCAAAATATCTTACTGTACTATACTCACCCTTCTGATGGTGACATGAAATGAAAGAATGTCTGTGTGATGAGAGGAAGTGAGGTGAATGATGCAGCCATCGTGACGTACTGTTAAGCTACGATTGACTTTCTGCCTACACATCAGAAAGAAGGAAGGAGATGTGCTTCCCAACAGTGGTTGCCCACAGGTAACTAGCTGCAGAAAGGGAAACTGCAGGTAAGGGGGGCCTATTTTACCTTACTCTGACTGGGTATAGCAAAGCCTTCCCAGGTGAGAGTGGCTGGGCTTGAAGACTTAACAAGTATACTACACTAGCCAGTGACAGTAAGTTCAAAGTCTCAAGAGATAAAAGTAGGTGACTGCTATTTAATGATTCCAGGATGGATCAATCTCAACTCAATTCGAATCAACTCCTACCAACTTTAATAACATGTTCATCATTGTTCTGTTATTATCCACAAATGCTATATCCATACTCATGTCAGAGTGTCCATATTGTTTTCTCATAGTCTTTTCTATTGATCTGGAAGGAATGATACTGCAGGATACTAATGATTCCATGGAGCCCCTGATGGCAGAATGGAAGCCCAGTATGAGAGTCAGGCCTTTTTCTGTCAATACTCAACTGCACACCTATGGTCTCTGTCATCTATCATGCATTCTAAGTGAAAAGGAAGGATCAACGTCCTGAAGACCTCATCAATTTTTCATGCTTCTGGAGTCATGTTAACATAAATGATTCTTTTTCAAATTTCCTGTTTGGGGAGGAAGAGCCCCTTTAAAATTTCATAATCTGATCACACTTTTTTACACTGAAACTTAAAATAGTTCCAAGCAGAGAAGAAAACATAGTGTAGTTCTATTCAGATAATACTACCACCACCATTGCCACAGCACATGGTACCTCCACTCACTGCCATAAGGTTCCAAGTATGTCACTCAGGATCCAAAGGGCTCATTTCAGTGAGTGATAAAATTTACTATTGAAAGAATAAAAAGCATATCAACGTTGTTTCTTAAAAGTGGGCCAAGGTCTTATCTCTATCAGAAACATCTGAGAGCTGTATCATATATGAATGTTTCTGGGATACCCCCAGACTTACTAAATCTCTAAGATCAGATACTAGGATCTGAATTTTTAACATGGTCTCCAGATGATTCTTAGATACACTAAAATTTGACATCTAACTTTACCTGGGTTGCCCTAGGCTTTCAGAAAGCTCACTACCTTCTAGACCCACCAACTTTGATTGTATAGCTCTTCCTATTAGAACATTTTTTTTTGAGAGGGCATCTCTCATATTTATTGATCAAATGGTTGTTAACAACAATAAAATTCTGTGCAGGGGACTCAAGGCACAATCATTAATCAACCCCAAGCCTAGTTCTCAACAGTCTCCAACCTTCTGAAGCATAACAAACAAGTTCTTACATGGTGAACAAATTCTTACATAGTGAATAAGTTCTTACATGGTGAACAGTACAAGGGCAGTCATCACAGAAACTTTCCGTTTTGATCACGCATTATGAACTATAAACAATCAGGTCAAATATGAATATTCGTTTGATTTTTATACTTGATTTATATGTGAATCCCACATTTCTCCCTTATTATTATTGTTATTATTATTATTATTTTTAATAAAATGCTGAAGTGGTAGGTAGATGCAAGATAAAGGTAGAAAACATAGTTTAGTGCTATAAGAGGGCAAATGTAGATGATCAGGTGTGTGCCTCTAGACTAAGTATTAATCCAAGCTACACAAGGGCAACAAAACATCCACGGATGCAGAAGATCTCTCTCAAAACAGGGAGGGTGGGGTTCTAAGCCTCACCTCTGTTGATCCCCAACTTCTCACCTGATGGCCCCCCTGCGACTGTGCCTGTCTTAGATTGTTCCTCCCTTGAGGAATCTTACCCGTTAGAACGTATTTTTGTACAAGCTGATGATGCGTTTTTCTGTAACTGCCCACGCCTAAGGTCAAAACAAGATCACTTTTGACAAGTTTTATAATGAGCAGAAAACTCAGAATTATGGAACATTTTTCTAAACTTAAGAGGCTGGAAAAAAAATCTAGAAGAAATAGTGTAACTGGGAGATCTTAAAAACAACAAAGATTATCACTGACAAAATAAAGCTATTCTATTCAATACAGGGGCCAAATGGAAGGAGAAGTCTTATCACTGGCTGGTTTCTCTGGACAACAGTCTTTTTCCTCTAATCTGACTTTCAAACATTAGGACAAATACATAATTCTAAAAAATGTAAGTGGGTCGCATCATCTCATTATTTCTCTTTTAAACTTGTTACTTAAAAAGTTGGTTGGCCATTGTATTATAAGACTGTTAACCCCCAGTAGTTCCAATTGTTATTCTTAAATGTCTAGGGTCAAATACTTAAGCAGCCTCTCATGCACACCCCAACATGAGGCTCTAGAATCTGCCAGAGTGAGTTTTTTAACTTTCTGGTAATTTTTCAGTCTTTTCCTGACTCTCTACTTAGCACCATTTGCTCCCTCTAATTAAAAAACCCTTTTCTACTTATCTCCATCCTCCAACAACCATAACTATCTGTAAAGGAATGAATGCTTATGCTCCCCCCCAATTTAGATGTTGAAATTCTACCCCCTAATGTGTTGGTATTCGAAGATGGAGCCTTGGGGAGGTGATTAGGTCATAGTGTGAAGCCCTCCGGAGTGGGAGTAGTGTCGTTATAGAAGAGAACCCAGGAATCTCCCTCACCCCTTCTACCATGTGAGCACAAAGTGAGAAGGAGGCTCTCTATAAACCAATAGGCAGGCTCTCACCAGACTGAATCTACCAGTGCCTTGAGCTTGGGTTCCCCATTCTCCAGAACCGTGAGAAATAATTTCTATTATTTATAACCCAATCAATACTATTCTGTTATAGCAGCCTGCTGACCAAAGACACTGTCTCACTTCACCTGCAAAATTTGCACATTTTCCAAGGGCAGCTTAGAAATCTCTTCTTAGGGGAATCTTTCCTAAAAGTGGATAATGTTCTTATATGTTTTAGTGAAATCTGCATCTGTGCAATAGACTTCACTCCTACCAACTTCAGTAACAATGTTCATCATTTTCCCAGTAATAATAACATTGGTTACAATTGCCAATTCCTCCTCTGAATATATTCACTGATGGCTATATGAGATTGAGCAATTTCCCTTAACTACCTTGCTTTGGTTTTCTTTTCTAAAGAGGAGCATAATAAGAAAATCCACTTTGAATACAGGGTATAAGTATGCATATAAAGTATGTATATAAATATACTAATATTTACATATGCATATTTAAGGTTAGTAAATAAATACTGTGAGGTTTAACTTGTTCTCTATCTGAGAAGCTCTTGGAACATTGTTAGCACTTAATTAATTCTAATCATATGAAATACTAATATGTTAATAGTATTTCATTTTTTTATAACTCCATTTCTCAGACAAGAAATTGAGACTCAAGGATGAAAACCATCTTGACCAACATCTTATAAATAACAAAAGATGGGCTCTATTACAGATATGTTAACACATGCTTAAATATTCTTTACCTACCCCACATTCCTCAACCTGGATTTAGCTCTGAGTTTATTTTCCATTGAGGATACGAGATATTACTTCTACACACATATGACTACCATCTCTGCCCAACCCTACAGAATGTCTCTGGCAACCTGCTCAGATTTCATTACATAAATTATAAAATAGGTTAGAAATAAGTATAGCTTTTTATCATCTGGCCCCTAGTTTAGGATATCAGTATATTAATAACACTAAATGTTTTTTCCCCTGTTACTCTTTTATATTTTGTTGCACTGAATCATAAGATATATTTCATTGTTAAAAAAATGCTATAAATTGAATGTTTTTCTTAAACTTATGATAGACCATGTTTTGATTAAGTCATAATATGCCAAAAATATAAGTAAGAAATGTATATATTTTTAGGTAATTAACAGTTGGAATTAGAGATGAATAGCACTCCTCCCCCTTCCCAGTTGGTGGGTGATTATAACTGGTATTTTTGTCCAGGCCAATTTTTATCATCAGCCTTTCTTACAGAAACTAACAGCCACTTCATCTTTCAGCTGCTGTAATTCACCCAATTTCATGCAAGGACTATAGGAGATGAAAATGAAATCAGAGAAGAAAAATACCACTTTTCAGAATTTTGGGCCCCATAATATTCATCAAATGGGCTGTATTCATATATTTTCACAATAATTGCTACAGAGGGTTAAATAAAAGACTTTGTACTCTCTTGCAGTAGCATAACATTTCTAGCATGCCTATTTTTTTCTCTTCAATTATGACACTGATAAAGTTAGTCTCTAACTCTACATCCTAAAAAGTAAAGATCATATGATTTGTCTGCAAGGATGCAGAACAGCTTGTGATTCTCTTTTCCCCAAATCAGACAGACCTTTGAATTAGTACTAGAATTATTATGATCAAAATATTTACCCTTATTCAAGTGTCAACTTGGCCTCTAAAGGAGAAAAGACTCCATTCTTAGGAATATTTATTCTTTCAAAAGCATTTTCTTTATGAAGCACTGTCTAATGTATGTCATTGTAATCCTGAAAAAAAACTAGATACTTAAGTATTAATGCACCCATTTTATAGAAGGGAAAACTGAGGACATGGATGGCTAAGCTACTTCAAGAATTCATGTAGCTGGAACAAAGCAGAGCTAGGAATCAATCCTGGCTGAGTTTATTTGACTCAAAAATTCAGTGTTCATTTATATTTTCAACTTATGTTGGGTTAGATGCTGGGAACAAGAAAGACAAAACTGCAGAATTAAAAGTGAAGTTAGAAGGATCACTGTCAGTGGATGAACTAAGGGAACAGTAGGAGATGAGTAATATGGGAAACTAAAAGTTGTCCAAATCTATTGTGAACTACAGACTGGTTCAGACACTATATACCATCAGTGATGAGATATGCATTCATCCATAACTGAATCTTAAATTATGATGATTTACAGATAGGAAACAGCAAGTAGAAACAGGAAGAACAGAAGAATAATGTTTCGTTTATCCTTTTTTCAGTTAACTAAGATATGTTTACAACCTGTTTATCCAATTACAGGGGCTGGAGTCAGGGCATTCAATTCAGTCACATACAATGAAAACACATAAAATAAAAGTTAATTAAAAACCAAAGGATTAGAAACTCACAAAGAATTTAATATAAACTTTTTGGTGTAAATTGTAAATGAACCCACAAATAAACCTAAAAGGCTGATGCTAGTATCTTATTTTATTTAAAAATAAATAAATTTATTTTGTATGAAGGAGAAATGGGATTGTGTTGCACTTCCCCTACTCTCCTAAAAATTTTGAGCATAGTTACATTACTTTTGACATGGAAGAGTAATTACTGTAAAATGATCAAACAATCCCATATGGTGAAGTGATCCCCTTAGTATAAGAAAATATTTCTATTTATTAGTATAGTGTGTAATTATTATAACTGAATATATCCCTTAAATTTTAGCCTGTAGCTGCTCTTAGTTCAAATCAAAGTGACCAAGGGGAGGGTTTACTGAACATTACAATTGGCCAGTTACAAACTCCTTGAATTTTCTATTGTAAGTTGTCCCACGAGGTAACAGTCTCTCCACAAGGTCCAGGACATCAAGAAGGCCCAAACAACCCAGATCCAAAGAAGGAAGTAAGACCTGTAGTGTGATAACCTCTATGATATTCCGGATGGTCAGAGAGATCTTCCTCTTCTCTTTATTGCAAGAGGCAGCAATGCAGAATGTTGACACATTCAACTGCTTTTAATAAGGCCACATGTGCTTTCATCTTAACAATTTGTAAAAATGTGTTAATTTATGAAAAGATTTAAAATTAAAGCCACAATCTTCAGCCAATCCCACCTACCTAAAAATATGTAAACACTATAAAAGATTATCCATATTCTTCATATACAGACTAGCATTCCACAGTTGACAAACCATGGGCTTTAGAATTAAGGGAAGCTCGATTTGAAGGCCAACCACATTATTTAGCAACTGGCTATCTTAAATTTAAAGTGTTTCAAAACAAGACTTAAAGTACAAGTAGTTAATTTGGGGAGGAGTCAGAGGAAACATCAGCAGGGAGTGGGGAAATAAAAAGGAAGGTAGGAAATTGATTGAAGGTATAGATAGGTGCAGGTTGCTATTATAGGCAACTGGGGCACTAGACTACCAGAAAGCTTTGGGAAATAGTACAGAATGTGCTTCAGACTTATTCCACAAGAAGAAAAAGAAGGGTGGGCATTACAGAATTACTTCTGTCAGTCACTGGTGAAGAACTGTTGGAAGGATATGTTAAATAAAGTGTGTGACTGCTATCTGGCATAAAGGGTGCTCTGCTGATGTTTGCTTTCAGAATACAAGGTATTGATTCTGTGCATTGCAGGTAGAATGAAATCAGGGACATCTGTCCTTTGTCTTCTCTTAATTTGGTCATCCTGGGCTAGTAACTTCCTGAAAAGCTCTGAATAATGATATGGAAGAAGGTATTTCAAGATTTTTCTAGGTAATACATAAGTGACAATTTTGCCTTTTTGTTAATTATCAATAGGATCACTTGCTTAGGAGTATCTAAGGAAGTAAAATTATTATAGTATCCCAAGTCTGTAAATTATCCCTAATATCATGTAGTCTTTATGGGATATTGGAGAAAATGGTTATTTACTTAGAGATTCACATTTCTCACCCCAAAAAAAAACAAAATAAAAATGAGACTGCTAACCTACTGTTACTGTCAACAGGTAGACATGTCCCAGCTCTAGGTTCCATGGCTGACTTAATCACACCAAAAATGGTATTTTCAACCCAGAACTAACAAAAGTTAGGAGCAAGGTAAAAGTTTCAAATCTACAGACAGATAACAATTTCCATTCATTATTTAAGTCTTACTTAAGATAACTATTGATCTAATACTCTAGAAACATGGGATTTACTATCCCATTTTAAGTTTGAGAATATATAAGTTGATGAATTCTTTGTTCAAATAAAACTCTATGTGAGTACAGCTATATAAGGTCAGAAAAATGAGGCTGGTCCAGTTTAGGCAAGGGTACACAGCCATAACTCTCTGTTTAAGTATCTAAAGCACCCTATCTACTGACACCTGAGGTATAGTTGCAGAACTCAAGAACTAGCTCCCTGATGAGTGCAGGTGGTTGGACTGGCCCCCAGCTGCCTGAAGATGAGCCAACATGTGGAAGTGGGCACTTGGACTCTTGAATGGCATTCTTTTCAGAACTCAGGGCCTAGTGTACATAATTAACAGGGACATAGCTCTCTGGTAAAGGAGGTCCTATAAATCTCAGTGGGCTTTTACAACACAAATCACTCTTGGTTAGAATTGCTCGATTTAGAAGTAGGAAACAGCACATTCCTTAACATTACTGTGAAGATGGATTATTCCAAAAGGAGATGTGCTTAGATATGTAATGCCACAGTATACAGCCTCCGAACAAAGTATACTACAATAACCACAAAAGAACAACCAGAGAAAGGGAAAAGGGCATTTTGTATGGGAAGCAAAGAAATGGAGGCTTAATAAATAAATCAGTAATATGAAATATGGTAAATGGAAAAGAGGCCATTACTCTATTATGTTAGTTCCTATCAATGTCAAAGTTGTAATCAGGAAAATCTCAATATTTCAAATTACTACACTACTCTGATTTCAACAACATTTTTGGAGTTTAGTGATTATATTCCTTAACTCTGAGACAGTAGTATATGATTTTTTTGTGTGTCCTAAAATTATTGGAAGGGGAGTGATTTCCACAGATGGAATGACATCATATAAACATTGCAAAACTGTATTTTTTTCCTTCTGAATGGCAGCTTCACCTATATTTCAGTAAAGGCACAATTAAATTACAGTGTTTTGTCAACAAGAGGCCTAGCATTTCTATGTCAGCCAGAGGTCTTCAAGACTCAATACTCTTTTTTATTGGTGGGTTGATCGCTGCTGATTTCTCAGATTTTATACAATTAAGTTCCTGCAACTATACAGAAAACCTAACATTTTGATGTTCCGTATTTTTAAATTTAAAGATCTCCATATATTACTAATATTCAATATACTTTAGCACTACTGATTGTTTTGAAATCTGTTTAAAGTTTTAATTTAACTCATTTGATATGATTTGACATCCTTTTTTTACTGATTTGCCTGCAGCAGAGAAATGTTGATAGTCTGATTAGTATGTATTTTTCAATTTCCTTATTAAATCAATTATCCATCCCTTTACATATTCATTTATTTAATTATTCAATTATTTAAATATCCATGACCTTAATAAATATTAATTGAGCCTTGACTATGTCAGGCACTGAAAATACAGTAGTAAGTAACTAAGGTGAACCAGGCTGCTGCATTTATAGACCTCACATTTAATTGAACCATTTTTTTATTTGTTTTATTTCAGTCATAATAATACTCTTCATTTTATAGGGAGACTATTTGTGTTAACTGCTTTGCTAACTCTAATTATCCTGGCAACTTTGCAAAATTGGCATTATTATACCTATTTTACTGGTATGGAAACTGTAGGCTCAGATAGGTTAAATAATGTGTATATAATAAAACTGCCAAATTAATGACTAAGCTATATATAGAACCAAAGTCTTTTTGGCTGGCTGAAAAATACTGTGGCTATCATATTATACTAATCTTGGGGGTTTCCAAGGGAGGGAAACAATGGCTAGATACCTCATCAACTGACATAAGTAATAGTAGCTTAGTTTGAGAATAACTACAAATCATTACTACAACTTAAAGTTACAACATGGCATTAATGAGAGCATTCTGCCAGTTTTTTGTTTCACATAATATAGCTTTAGAAAGAAAAACTGATTCTGGTGGACACTCTGGGATTCCATGCCCCTCCCCCATCACCGTGTGAGTGCAGCATTACCTCCCACCCCAGATTCAAATGCATTCATTCAAAGTTGGGCTTCTGGTCAAAGGACATTTTTTTTTAAACACAACAGCAGAGAAAGTGTTGGGTCAATTGCCTTTGCCTTCTTGTAGCTGAAAATATACTATATAAAATTAGAATTTGTCAGTGCTCATATTTCCCAGCATGTGAAATTATAGAGAAAGAAACATGTACAGAGAAAAATCTGTAGAGAAAAAGAACCTGTATTAGTACAGAAAAAAATGAGGCATAAAGAGAAAAACAGAGGCAGAGACAGGAATCCATCTAGTGACATTCAAGGCCATTATCCCAACTGCTCTGGATGTCTAACATGTTGGCTTGACCTTGTCTTGGATTTTATGAATCTCTATTTAATTAGTGTTTTTGATACACTTCTTTTGAGTTGGTTTTACTTTCACTTGCATCTAGATAATTAGATAACCCTCACTAATAATAAAGCTATGTATTAACAAACGTAAATATCTTTCTCAGATCTGTCACTTTATCTGAGTGAGATTATTCCACTAATTTCGTATTTTAGATCTCTTCCCTAATCTGCATTGTCTCTAGCCATGACTGCTTAATAGTGACATGAGAATCAAATTGGATATTGCATATAAAAGCACTTCACAGCCATACATTACTTGCCTATATACATGTAAAGAACGATAAGGAATTAAGAAGGCAAGTGTATGGACACTCTGAATGGCCCTCCTCGGCATCACCTCTAAGGCCGTGGAGTGTGTGTTTGCTTGCCTCTCCAGGCAGTTCTGCATCCAGTCTGTACTCAGTCACGCTGAATTACTCACAAACCTCTAAACACATCCTTTTGCCTTTGCATATATACTGCCTCCTCTTTCTAGAATGTAATTTTCCCTCAGTCCTTTGCAAACTTATTGAATCTTTTCTCCTCTTCAAGATCAAATTTGTGCCCCTTTTGTAAAGCCTTCTTTCTGTGCCTTCCTTCTTACAGGAAGGATGAGAAGTGCCCTTGATCAGCCAACCATTCTTTGGAAATGACTCTTTGGCAGAACTCATGGAATTGTTAATTAATTATTTATTTCCAATTTCATCACCTTGGTTAGAATCTTTGGAGGCATGTTTTCCTCATTTTTAATGAACCATCTAACATACTTAATTCCTCATCCTTAACTGTCCTCAAAAATATAGGCAATAAATACAGACTCTAAGATGATGTTTTCTTTTATTCATCCTTTAAGGCACTTCCTATAAAATGGTGATACCATTGTATATGTTTTACTTTTCTTAAGCATGTTCTACTGCAAGTGCATTAGTATCTCTTGAGAATCAACATCTTTAGTTAACTTTAAAAGAACTATTTTTCTGCCCAGGGATCTTTGGTAAAAGGTAACCAAAGAGTAATATACCACCTATTTATTTTTAGGAGATGACTGTTTTCATCTAACTTGATTATATTTTAGCAACTCTAATTCAGTTTGGTTTATATGCCCCAAAGATCAAGAGTGATCTCATTCCCATCTTTCTCAATATATTATTACTTAGCAGAGAGATTGAAGATGTTCGTCATTATCTTTAAATAACTATGACCACAATCTAACACTGCTCACCTTTTCAGTGGGATTGATTTCATACAGCCAAACTCCATGCTAGGTAATTCGTGACACACTATAGTAGATAATTTAAGATACTACTAAGTAAATTGCTCCTTTCACCCTCAGAATAGCATTGTAAGAACTTTATTAGCGTCCCTTCTAACAAGTCAGGAATCAGAGACTTCATGTGACATGCATGAAATTGTATTGCTTTGTCCCTTCTAGAATAGATAGATACAGGGCAGAATCATTGCCATTCATTCTATTAACCCAAAGGAAGGACAGTCCTTTCCCTGTTCATCAGTCTTACTAGAATCTTAAATTACTTGTGTACCTCTTTCCAACCCATTAGCTTCCACCTGTCTCATGGGTCTTAGGGCAGGAATTATGTCCGCGACGTGGCCCTCCTCTACTCAGCTCCCATGTCTACTTGTGATCTTTCTGCTACAGTCTTCTTTAAACATTAAATATAAATATATATATTCATTCTATGAATCTTTTCATCCCTAGTTGTGCTACTAGAGGCTAGGGACCTATCTTTATGTATCTTTTTATTCTCAGTACTTGGTACAATGTGTAGCATATTGATTACATTGAATAAATATGAATGAATTAATTAAATGATTACATTTTAATTCTCAAATAGTTATATTCTTACTTTTGCAATCCTCAGTCATATTTTCTTTCTCTTTTTAATTGGTTTCTAAATTTATTTATAACTTAGGCCTGGCTTATGGTATATGGAAAAACATTTGCCCCCTAGCATTTAGTGTATTTTCAGCCAATCAGTTTTAGTCATACATTCTTACATGGTCCTATTAAAAGATGTGACCAGACACCCTTCAAGTCAAAAATGTTTTCTTGTCCATCTACTTTCCTAGTATCTGGTACCTAATATCCATTATGTAATACTTCATAACATCCCTACTCTTCTATATTAATGCCTGGGGCAGAATTAGGCATGGTTAAGCTTTTCTATGGATCCTTTTCACTGAACTTATCCCCAAGTACCATTTAGCCTTCCTGAACAGAAGTTCTCCAAAGACGAAAAAATCTTCCTTAAATATATGCCTAGCCATAGGAGAGAAAGAAGACATATTATTCCCTTGTCTCTGCCATTTAAAATTCTAATGATGTGGTCCTATCATGTGACTTTGACAAAGAACAAAATAGAGTAGCATCAAAGAGCTTGAGGTTAGTATGGGGGATGATTAAGATGTAGGGCTCATATAAAAATTACTACAAGTTTTTGAATCTCAACTATGTGACACATGTTCTATGCATTACCATAAAGTCCTTATAATAGACATGGGAAGTAGATAGTATGTAATATCCCTAGTGTTAAAGATAAAAAGCTAGCTGGGCTTCTGTAAGGATAAGTAGATGTTCCAAAGAGACAAGAAATGGCTATGAGAACGTAAGCCCTGTTCAGTCTCTGCAAAGTGCATTGCATGCATCATTTTGTCCAAATTCAATCCCTGAGGCTAGGAAAGCTGAATAAAAAAATACCAAGACATTTGTTCAAATTAGATTCTTGGCTTCCATCTTACTGACTAAGTACCTGATTAGGAATGTATATTTTTAACAATGTTTCTAGATGATCCTAGTACGCACCCAGGTTCGGTGACACTGAATTGTATCAATAAATTCTCTAAAATAAATTTACCTTCAAGCAGGCCAATTCGGTGTAATTAATTTGTTCAACAAGCATTAGGAGATACCCAGTATGTGCCAGGAATTATACTAAGTTGGGCCAGCAAAAATAGCTAAAAAAGACATTAAAACTGAACCCAAGGTACAACCCAGGCATGACGGGGAGCTGATATAGAAACAAATAACTTGAAATGGCCAATGATACAACAATAAGAAATGGACCTGAGGGCGGAAGTGTGAAAGTGTGAGATAAGTGGGAATGATTATCTCTCCTTGATGAGGAAGGTTAGTAAATCATCCACATAAGAATTTTAATCACTTGTCAGAAAGACAGTATCCATATGGTGCATTTCCTGCCCAAGCCTCGAATTTTCACCAGAGAAACAGTTTGAATTTAAACAGTCTGACTTAAAAAAAAATCTTTCTCTCTTTGAGAAAGAGAAATAACCATAACAAATAGATAGTTATTATAAATCTCACAGTTATTATGTGTTTAAACTAAGAGTCAGCATATTCAAGGGGTATTGTGTAACTCATAAGAAAGCACACTGATGTCCAAGTAAGTGCTTTTGTTATTTCTTCTGAGACCTTTTATTTTCATAAGATAGCTTTTATTTGAGCACATAGGATTATATAATACTGTGGGATGAAATTTATATTTTATTCTATATATTTTGTGGGTTCATTTTGTTTTTCCAAATCTCAATATAACTCAGGAGAAAACATGAAGAACCTGTGGAAGCCTCCCAATTCCTGACATTATTTACTGAAACTACCTTTATTGTTTCCTCTGGGAAATCAAGGGAGGTGAAGTTTAATGATTCCAAACTGAAACTGGTCTAGAATAAACAGCAAAAGCAATCTGTGAAAAAAATTATCTAAATTAAGAGTCTTCTATTTTCCTTTGATTATATATTTGTTCAGGTTTTTATAAATAAAAGGAAAATACATGTCCATATATAGAAGGGATCTTTGAGAGCATTTACTAAATCTTCCATATTTACAGTGGGATCAATGAGGCCCAGAGAGGGCAAGAGAAGTTCCTAAGGATACACAGCACTCCTAGCTCTCACATTTGTCTTTCTACTCTCAAACTATTATCTTTCCATTTTATCTCATTATCTCTTTAAAATAAGAGTGAGGATAGGGAATGTTCTTACAAATACTTTAGGCCTTACTAGAGGATGTATACAAGAAAAAGAGGATTTATTGGCATAAAGCACTGACCTTCAAACTATGTCAAACATTATGTCTTAGTGGTATTTATTTACTTTTTAGTAGATTTTCAAAAAGTACCAAGGTACACATCACTGAACACAGAGGCTGCATTCAGGGAAAGGTTTTTTATTGCTTTTCTCTTTGATGATGTATGATGAGAAAATTATTACTATTACTCTTTCCCCAAAAAAACATATCTAGCTAACATGTTTCTAATACTATTGCCCTGCTATTTCTTTGCATTGTCCCTTAGGGCCAGCATATTTCACTGTGTCTGTTATATTACTCTTTACCTTGAAGAGTAAGCACATCTTTAAGTTAAATGAGGCACATCATGGCAGCTGTAAGTCCGTAAACAGAAGACAAACCAGTGCCATGGAAAACTAGAGGGAGAAAAACTACATCACATTAGTTGTGGAAGAAATCCCTTCCAGCACTGATTTTTCACAAAAACACATGGTCGTCATGATATAAACAATGGGCTATTTGAATAAACCTATTTGAATAGAGACAAAAAGAGGAGGCACTTAACCTGAGGCCTAGCCTTCCATCCTCACATGTCAGTAGGCTACACCGGGGTAGCTCAGATCAGAGAGAAGTAGTGTGAAACCTCACAGAATTCCACAGGTGTTCTCAGGCTCCACACACAAGCCCTGGTATAGTGAAAAATAGTACCCTAGCATAGTTCAGGAGGTGAGCTAATTAAGTTAGACAATCACTAACTTCTCCCTTTTAAGTTTCATTGTTGTTTTGCATTTTTAAAATCTAAATAAATAATGTGGTACTTTCCTGTGGTACACTTCACTAGTTTATGAATAACACCAAATACCCTCATAGTTATAGTCACACCTTTGAAATACTGTAACATGTATGTGAAACCGCTTTTATTCTTAGAAGGCCTAGTGCTTTCTTTGGTTTGAAAACAAACTAACAAACAAAAACAAATGGTAGTCATTTACAGGAAAACGAATAAAAGGGGAGAAAAGTTCCACTTGAGACTAAAGCACAACTTTCAAGTGTCTCAGAGAAGAAATGAGTTAAGCCGTTAGTGATGTTCACTTCATATATGGAGAAATTTACCTGCGATGTATTATTTTTCTTTCACTTAAGAAATAAAAATAAATAAAAATGAAAAATAGGGTTTTTCAAGTTGTGTAATTTCCAAGCTCCCACACAACCAGTGAGAAGGAAACTGCAATTTCTGCCTTGTGCTCTTTCCAGCACATCGTACTAATAGCAAGGTCTGAATGAAATTTAAATGTCACATCTTCTCCATGATCATAAGTGTCCAGTGCCATGATAGGTTGATTTATTGTGTCAGGCCAGAGAAGAATCTATAGCTTAATAGACTATTAAAAATGCAACTATTAAAAACGGCCGTATGTTCTCATTTTACAGATGAAGAAATGGAAACAGAGAGGGGAAATGACTGTCAATTGGTCATTTATAGAATTTATTGAACTAGTTCTGATTATGTCATTCTATGCTTTAATATTATTCAATGGCTTCCCATTGAACTTCAGATGAAATCCAAATGCCTCAGTATGAATTACAAGACACTTTGAGATTCTTTTCCTGCCTTCTTTTTCTGGGCAACAGCTATTTGAGTCCTCTTTCACACAGCCTGCTATTTCAAGTACTAATCTTTTCTGGATTCTGTTTTTTAAATGTACTATACATTCCAACAGAACTTATTTCCCTCTGATACTCCCTACACACACAGTTCTTGATCAATACCTACTTATACTTCAGAGTTCACTTTAAATATCCTTCCTAAGTTGAACAAGATTTCCTGCCTGGGTTATTTTCTAATGTCATCTGTACTATTTTTTTGGACTCATCAAAATCAAAATCAGATACTTGTATTTAAAATTTTCTATTTATAGTTTACATTCCTTTCTAGACTATACACTCCTTGAGGAAGTAGATTATAACAACATATTTTTAAATGATTGAATGTTAAATCAAAAATATCAGGAGTAAGAAAGACTTGAAAAGCAGTTTCAAATCCTCATGGAATGCTTGAATTCTGTCTGCATGATAACTTCCCCAAATGGCTCACTATTATTCTTTTTTTTAAACTCAGTACCATCTTTTACATTGGAGACTTTCTACAGCTTTTTATTGGTATTTTTTCACCTAAGTTTGATAAATACTGAAAAGCTTGTGCAGCTTTTTAAGATTTGTAAGTGTAGAAATGCTACAAAGAAAACATTTTTAAAATATTAAAATAATAATTTACATATAAATATTTAGGATAATTAAACAAAATCAACTTATATGCTATTAAAATAACAAAAGAACCTCACCTTATAATATTTTACTAGATTTATAGTTGATATATGAAATATGATGAAAATAACACAGGGGACCTATGAAAAATGCCAGTGTAACAGTGAAACTTCATAGATGAGGAAGGTCCAAAGATTGTATGCTTGGGATGTGATCTCAAGTAAGCCTGATGGTTAATCAGACTAAATATCCTTTATCTAAGTTGTTATCGCCCTTCTTTGCATTTGGTGAGAACAATGAACTCCTTTAAATCAAACATAGCTTTTCCTTCTCATAAGCATGTCCATTTTAATCTTCATTTTAGTGGATCTCTGTCTTCTACCGACCATTAAATAGAGTCTCGGTATGTTCTCCAAGCAACCTTTCATTCACAAGACAGCAGCCTTATGCCTCACTGATCAGTATCATAGGATATTATTTGTTGACCTTCACTTTCAGAATATTACATCCAGTAAACAATGTCAGTTGGTATTAAACATCTATCTGAAACAATTTAATCTGCCTTGGAAATTTACTTTCCATGACTGTGATATCTCAGAACAGGCTGGAAGCATTTTTAATGGAAAAATATTTTAATGAGTATTTTCAAATTCTAATAGTTTTTTTTAATTCAAATATATATGGCTTTGATAATTCTAGTCTCTATGTACAACAGCAATTTTCCCTAAAGCAAATAACTCCTCTTGACTTTGAAACCTTCCATGTGAAATCTACAGCTAGTTCTCCCCCTGCCAGTTCTCTGCAGAATGATCTCTATTTAAAACGTTGTTCAGCCTCACCTCATAGATCTCTACCTGCAAGGCATTCATTTAAACATTGTACTCTGAACATTTAGTAATACTATAATGTTGAAGACCTCTTATTGAAAAGTAGAAACTGACCCCTGAGTGTTAACATGATAAGGTAAGGTAATTGTGAAAAGAGGAAGACTGATGAAAGTATGATCAACAGAATTAAGTACCAATTGGATGATATTTAAAACATATTGTTAACCAAACTCACATTTAATGTGTGAGCACATGTGTGCATGTGTGTGTGTATGTGGTTGGATGTGTATTTTTTGTGTTTCTTTTGATGACACCCAAGTCATCTATATCATCCTTCCTGAAAAGGAGAAACAAATGTTTTTAGCACATGTAATATGTATTTCTTCCATCTTATCTCCCCAATAATCCTGTGAAGTACCTTCACTAGTATGAGATGGAGAAACTATAGTTCAGAAGAGTAATAAATAAACCAAGGTCACATGTTAAATGAGCGATTAAATTCAAATTTTAGAGCAGGATTATGAAACAGAGAATCTGTATTGTTTCCAATCGCTTCTGTGTCTTTTAAGCAACAAACAGACATATATATATAGACATTTATATTCTCTTTCCTTGACGCTTAATCCCATCAGTTTAACAAAAGCCTCAGAGCACTATGTAGAATTTTCCAAAGAATAATGCAATGGTTTTCTAAATTTGGAAAAAACTGTTATCCAAACACATGCAGAAAAATCCAAATGAAGAGTACATTTCACTACTGAAAGAAAAATGTTTCCAAGAGAAATATTTCCAATGAATAAAGTGAGAAAAATAAATTAGCTATTGAATGAGCAAGATGTAATATAATTAACTAGTTTTATATACTGTGTTCTACAATTCATCACAATGAAAGGCTTAAAATACTCCAAAGCTTGGTGAGTTCTTAGCAAATAAAAAATTATGGAAACGTTGATGTGGTTCCTAATAAAACAATTTTATAGTGCAAAAAAAAAAGAAAAGAAAAGAAAGAAGGGAAGAAAGGAATGAAAAGACAAAAAGGAAAAGCAAAATGGTATGTTCAAGAGTCTGACTTTACTCCTTGACATTCAAGGAAATTGAAGATAACATTTCTTTTGGCTAGATTTCCTCCTACCATTTATTATTTCTTGATGCTGTATATGGATGGGACCAAGGAACAATGATAAACAGCTATCAGAAGGGATGATAACAACCAATAAGGACTTTCAGAGTCATATTTAGTACATTGAAAATGAAAGTGTTATCCTATTGAATGACATGTAAATTATAATCTGAAATATCTAGTGGGTACCTATTTGGAGGAACATTCTTGAAATACAGTACATCCTGTGTATTTTTATCATTTTCCTTTTCTAAAATTAAGCAAATGGCGAATGGGGGATTTGAAAATCACTATGCAACTCTTAATCATTCTATGAAGACCGCAGAACTTCCTCAATGAAGTATAAAATTTCCTAGAAGTACAAAATCTCCTCACCTTAGTCTGTCTCTGAACAGTTATTTCCACATAACATATTAATATTAATTTTGTTTTTATTCTAGGATTATACTTGCAAATAAATTAAAAATAACCCCTTCTTAATCAATCTTCTAGTGAAAGAGACAAATAATAAACAAATAAGAAACATAATTTCAGATATCCGAAAGTCCTATGAAGCTACCAACTAGAAGTTGGAAATAAATCATGGGGATGTAATGGACAGAATGGTGATTATAGTTAAAACTACTGTATTGTATGTTTGAAAGTTGCTGAGAGAGTTGATCTTAAAAGTTCTCATCACAAGAAGAACAGTTCTTAACATGTATAGTGATGGATGTTAAATAGATTTGTGATGATCATTTTGCAATAAATAATGAAAATCAAATCATTAGGTTGTATACCTGAAGCTAGTATAATGTACATGACTATTACATCTCAATTTTAAAAAAATACTATGAAGAGGATAACACAGAGTGAATCAATACCTGGCAGTTGGGAGTGAGATGTCATTTAGATAAAGAAGTCAGAGAAGATTCCAGTGAGAAAGTGACGTTTGTATGGGGGTCTAAACGACAAGAAAGAGCAATCTGATGAACTGGGTCCAGAATGTTTAAGACAAGAGAAATGGATCCTCAAAAAGTACTGAGTTGAAAAAAATGCATGGTCCATATTCTCAGAACAAAACAAAAGATACTATGCCTGGAATTTACCGAGCATGAGGTTAGGTTTGAGAATAAGCCTGGGGTTAGTTACTGTAGAATATGATATACTTACTTACTTCTATCTAATCTACTCTGAGTTCTCTGGATTCTTATAAACTATCTTTCATTCTGTGGATCATGAAAGAAATACATTTTATATTAAACTGAGCCATCAATATTCACTTGGAATAAGTCCTAGCATTAAACTGCCTAGTATTGTCAGGGGCATATCTATATGCATCCTTTTTCACATGAGCATCTGTCAAGTGAAAATGTGCCAGGCACCATGCAGTTTCAAAAGCAGGATTGAGAAATTGAAATAGATTGAGACAGAAGTCAGAGACCCAAATTGTAGCCCTCTCTTAGATTATTCTCTCTGCTATTTTGGCTACAGTATCTACCTTCTCTTTACCCAAGTTTTCTCATCTGTAAAATGGGGATAACAGTGATGGACCTGGCTCAATAGATCATAGTTTGAATATATGAAGGACCTTGAATGGCAGTAAGAGGTATGAAGGCAGAAATAAATAAAGGAGATTACGGGAAAGAGCCAGCAAGGAAATAATATATAGGGCTAGTTGGGAGAGCAAAAGTAAGCTCAGAATTTGTAGTCAAAAGAACAGTGAAAGGGAACTGCTATGTCCTTGATAGGATAAATTCTAAGAACAACTGGTGACTGGCTATGGTTTTGTCTCATCATTCTGTTATGTTTCATTTGTTTGTTAATGGAAAGAGGTCCTCCTATATTCTATCCTAGTATGATACCTGACACACAGTAAACATTCAATACATAGTATTTGCTATATGAGTAAACAAATAAAAATGGTGAACTGGTAGATGTGTTCACCTATGTAGACAGTGAGCAAAGCTTTACTTATTGATGTGATCCATGTTCTCAAACATTTCTGTTTGTAGTAGAAACTGAGTGAGCTAGATTCTTTCAAGAGTCTAGAGCCTTGAAGGCTCTTGCACAGTATGTATTTGGTATCGTCTTTGGTAAAAACTAAAGAACTATATAAAAACAGAGAACCATATAAGTAGGCACTGAGCACAGCTCAGAAGTGGAAGTTTTCTTAGGTTAGACTTCTCTTGATGGGATCCGGAATCACCTGCTTCAGAAACACCTTATGAGTGTCTTCCAAAACAAGGACCAGGGTTCCATATGTATGGAAGTTATGAATCCCTTGGATGGGGGCCTAAAAATCTGTGTTTTTAAAATGTAATTTACTTGATGCATATGTTCCCAAAAGTTTGATAGTCTTTGTTTCAGTGCCTTAAAATAATTTTTTCCCCAATTGAGTTGTATTTGTAGGGGTTATAAATCAAGGTAAAGTATTGACTCCACTGAGAAACAGAATTAGAAATATATGTATGCTTGTCAAATTATACCCAAGAGATTAATTTTAATAAAATAAAATGGAAGACAGGGGAAAAAGCAAAGAAGCAATGCATGGATAAAGATGTATGGCTTTTAAAATGACAGAAAATCCAGTGCTAGTCAACCATGTGATGTGGCTAGTTCAAAACTGAATTAATCTTTAGCTGCACTATGAAAAATTGAGTACTGATCAGAAAGAACTAGGACCATGATAGTCCCATGTTTGTTAGACTACCCCAGGATCGCTGTGCTCCCTTTTAGGTGCTAAATTTGTGGTTTTAAATAAAATGAAATTACCCATGTTAAAAGACCATGTTATAGGAGGAATAACCAAAGAACACTCAGAGTATTAGACTTAGATTTAAAAACGTGGACTAGTATGAAACTGACCTTCAAATTATCGGAAAGCTGACCTGAGAAAGTACCAGATTCTCTCAGTGTGGGGTGGGGTTAGGAGGAAAAAAGGGGATAATTGAAAAGTGCAGAGTGATTATTTTGCCTCAGTATAAAGACATGTCTGTTTCACTGGCCACCTTTTAAAAAAGCTGTATATAAATTATACAGATATTGTTTAAAATGTGTGAAAATGGTATCCATAATTCTTCACACTAATGTGCATTTTCATATTTGCATAATCTTTTCTGATTTTTCCCATAAACAAGTCTGTTTTCCAAAAAACAGCTGTATCACGGTACATGTAATTGCATGTGCTATTTAACATTATGTTCTAAGATTTTTATTTGTATTTGTATTTATTATTTTGATGGCTGCACAATAGAACATCAACTGATATACCAAAATAACGTATTTTTCTGCTATTCACTATGTATGTATGAAGATCTCTGGGCAAAAAAAATATTTTAAAAAATGAAATGGAATATCTCAAAATAACTGAATCTCAGGGACCTTGAGGAATGTTTTGAGGTAACTTCTATAGTCAAGCACTTTCAATCAGAATGGATTCTGAACAGTAAAGGGGGCTATTTTAGGACCCTTGGTAAATAGAAGAACCACTTCTCTTTCCTGGATCAGTGCTCTTTTTCAATCACCAAACTGGAAAGAATTGGGTCTCCTTGTTTAAACAATTCAAGTAAGTGACAGTGATGACATTCAAGGACATCATAGTGGAGATTCAAAGTATCAAAAGGAGGACATGAGGTATAACCATTAACAGCCTTTCCAGCATAAAGATTATATGACTTTGCATAGTAAGGGTTAGACCCAAGGAAGGACAGATCAATATGCCTAAGAATATTGCCTAGAAAAGAGACAGGAATGGTATTGAGAAGACTCAGCTATAATTTGTGATGACTTGTATATATTGCTAGGGTATTCAAAACTGTGCATGCTTATCAATTGGCATAAAGACATTATCATTAGGGTATTCTAATGTCCAATATTCATTATCTCTTTGAATCCTCAGGATAGAGTGGTAGCTACTTCTTGTGATTATTCCCAGCATGTAATGTTTTAAAAAATGATAGGTAATCAGGATGAGTCACCAGTATACAATGAGTCCAAAAAAAGATGCTCTATATCCTCCTACCTTTCATCATTCTCAAGCAAACATTTTTAATATGAAAAATAACCTTCCTAAAAAAAGTTTAGACTGTTAACCAGTGAGTGTTTTAGGCATTTCCCCGGGGCTAACACCAGGTGCCTTTGTAGGCGTGGCATTATTTATGCCAGATGGATGTTTTTGTACTTGTCCTTTTTAATCCTATCATTATAGAAGTCCCTAAAATGAAGGTAACTAAACACAGCATTACTACTTTTTTTTGCAGAAGATATCTACTGCCACATTCTGTTGGCTATGTATGGCTGTCTGTAATTTCTCACTTAAGAGGATAATTTATTCATGACACTAATTGATGAAGTGATTATTAAAGCTACATGGTGTGTCATTCCATTCAATTTCTGTGTCATTTTACACTGAGTTGGGATCTGTCTTTCCTGAATCTCTGTGCCAGGATAATTATATGGCCATATGTAAATCACCCCCATCCCACCTCTCTGATTTTTGAATGAAAATCAGGGATGGAATTACTGTAGATCCATAACCATTTTATACACAACATAAAAGCATTTTCAGAATGTAATATGAACTATGAGGTGAAGATTAATTTGAAAGAGTAGTTTTAGTATATATTATCAGAAATTAACTTTAATGTTAAATTTGGAGGGTTTTTAACTTAAGCTAAATGAAAACTGCAGTATTATGCATTTATTCTCTTCATAACTTCTTGTTAAGACACTGTAACTTGTCCTTTATTTTATGACAAGATACTTGAAAGGTTGATTTGTATGAGTCATAGTCATAATTATTAGGCAGTATAAAAAGATAATAGATTTCGGAACTTCTTTTTTATTTCTTTAAGATCTTAAAATACTACCATGAACTTTTGCACTATTGAATCGAAAATAGGGTCTTTTAAATGTCAGACTTCAAGCATCAACCTAAATTTCAAAAGTGTATAAAAAATGAAACCCTATATTGACAAATTCACTTATTTTAATGTATAGATTATTGCCCTTTTGTGTAATGTAGGAACTCAGGAAATTAAATTACAGTCTTTCACAGTCACAGCATGAGATTGCTCTTCAGGGGGATTATTACCCAAAACAAAATGTGGCTTTCATGGGAGTGACTAAATATTGGCATTGTTTGTCTTTCTATTATATTGTTCAGGCCCAAAATCCAAGTTTGATTCTACTCTTAGAAAAAAAATTGAGTGCTTGCATTATTGCAGGTGACATTTTAAGTGTTTCCGTATCTCATCTTTATTACAATGTTGGAGATTATTATCAATATTTTCCATTTTCAAGCAAGAAAATTGTATCTTGTTATCTGCAACTAAACTTTATACATTATTATGAGCATATCCAAGATTTCAGCATAATGATTTAAAGAAGCATATCTCTGAGCAAATCTGTCTCCAGAATGAAAGTGTCAGGATTTTTCAAAGTCCACAGACGTTGCACACTTCCTGTTTCTCCCTCCAGGTCTACTCTCCACCCTTCTCCAAGGGGATCACTTGCCTATATACTGCTCCCCATATGATCACCACTGATACCACTGGTGTTGGAGGAGATGGGGGTTGCCTTGTATGTGCTGGGCAGTAGTTAAAGCTCTATAGAACCTAGACCTTCACACTTGCAGGTTGAAATGAGGTGCCCTAACCAACCCACTGCAGAAACAGTGTCTGTGAAGCTGTATCAGCGGCAGGACTTCATCCCCACCTGTTGCAAAGGAAGCCCAGGAGAGTTCATCAGAGGAATCTTCTTGGTGGGTGGGAATGAGCTTCCTTACAGCCAGAGGATTAAAGTCTGTACTGTTTACATGGACTCTCCAACACCACTATGGCAGCAGGTTGCATTGTTTTGTTATGATTTAGAGAAGTAGAAGTATAAGATTTCCATTGAGAATCTTCTGTTGTGGATGGAGGTGGGGCCACAGTTTTTCCTGTAGTATTTGGCTTAAGTAGAATAGTTATTGCCTAAATGTATTTTGTTTTGCTAAGCTACCCTTTTCCTGGTCATTTGGCTACAGAATCAGCCTTTCATTATAGCTTTCAAAAAAATTACACCTGTTAGTATTTCTGGTTTGCTGACTTTTTCCACTCCATGTCTAAGATTCATGAGACCAAAAGAAAACCAAAGGAACTCATCACTGTTATTGTTCCTTGAGTCACAAAGTCTGTAGTTGATGTGTTATCTTCTTTCATCCTTTTAAAGAGTCTTCTTTTTTATATATTATGTCCATAGTTATTATTTACACATAGAAAAATTGGGATAAATATATGTCTACTCCATCTTCCTGGTAGCAGAAATCCCTGCCATATTTGTTTAAATGACCTTTAATAAACCTTTCTTCAATAACCTGGTCTGAATGAACCATCTATTTTCTGCTAAGATCGTAACTGATATACCTTATTTATTTATAATGGTATTTTATCTCTCCTAAAGACTGACTTTTACTACAGGAAAAGTACCAGAGTTGTATCCTTATTTTTTGATAAACACTAAAACTATAAAGCCACAAAGCAGTCATAATTTCCCCATATTTGCTATTTTTGTTTTCTGATCTTTATCTCTATAGAAATTTATAAGGAAATCTTGAAAACAAACTAATCAAATGGTCTGTGCTTTTAACTGGTTGCAACTAGGAAAGTTTTGGCCTTCAAAACTATCCACCTGAGTCTATGAAGAGGGAAGAAAAAGGGCATAGAGCAGTGTCATGATGACTGGGCCAAGAGGAGATGGAGGCATACTGAGACTGGGAACCATACTCAATTGCAAACAATGATCACCTCTGCGTTGCTATTTGAAGTACATTATGACAATTTATTTCTCATCCTAGACTGTGTATCTTTGACAGTACAAACCTGGTCTCTAGTCTCTCTATCTGTAGTGTCTAGATTAGTCCCTTACAGGGACTGGTAAAAGGATTTGCACATAGTGACTTGTACATAATAAATTTCAAAAGTTCTTGATGAAAGAATGATTGCATGGTATATTATTTCTTGAAAGAAATGTCTTTAGGGAAAAATGCATCTTCTTACAAAAGACTTTATAGACTCAAGCATACATTGGCATTGCGCAAGGATAATAAAGTAGATAGAATAGACATAAAGCCACATAATTAAAGTAGCTAAATTAATGTTATCTTCTGTAAGAGTACACATTGTTTCTCTATCATTGCATCATATTTTGAAGCTTAATTTTGACTGGCCTCCAGCAAACCTTTTACTTCCACATCCAATGAGAAGGACTCTTACTTATGCAATGTTTTTTTTCATTAAAAGATAGAGCCTTCTGAAATCATGTTTCTGAATTACCAGTTAATAATGGTCATTCATCCAGGAATTTGATTGGTTGAACCTGATTTCAGTAGGTATGATATGGTAATACAGGAGATGAAGAAAGCCCATCTTATTAAGATCAGCAATTTGAAAGCCAAGCATCATTCTGGGATAATAGCATGCAGAATTCTTCAAGCTACTGAAGTGTACAGAAGATGTTAAAATAAACCATGGTGCTCTAAATGGAGAATTCATCCTATGCAAGTAAGATGAATTTATGCTAATTGTTCATTTAGAGTGGATAAAATTGCTTTCTACTTTAGAAAGCACTGACCTCATCAGGGATTTGTGAAGTTGGAAACAGAAGAAAGTGACTCTTATTTTTAAAGAGCAGAAAATAATAAGGAAAATAAATGAGTGCCTCAACATAATAAGAATCAAATGCTAATGTGACCATATTCTAATAAATATCAAGAACATATATAAAATAATCTTAACTAAATACCAATGGTGACACTGATGAGTTGTTTTCACATACTATGTTAAATATATTAGTTCAAATATTTGTTTATATTTTTAGCTGTGGATTTTCAACAGAAACAGGAAACCAAGTCTCACTAAAAACACGTAGCCATAGCTGGACTGAACTGAGGAGTACCAATAATGCGGGATCCCTGCTGAAAGATGTGAAAGCATTGGGTCAGAATTCAAAAGTGGCATTCTCCATTACTTCTAGAACATTTCCATTATTGTAGAGAAGCAATAACACTTTTATCCATAAATATGCATGTGAAAATATAACTGTAGTTCATTTTGAGGAGGAAAAATCAGAAGGCTTTATTTGTTAGATAGCCATCATGAAGAAAAGGAGCTACCAAACAAGCACATGTGTGATATAGCACACATAGAATGGGAAGAAATATATGCAGATATGTCCAGTGGGGTCCTCCACATGTTTACGAAATGGATTCTCAACACCTTACATTACCATTGTTAGGCCTGGAAGTTGAAGGTAATAAAAAACTTTTTATGAAGGAGACTGGTAAGTTATTTAATCCATACCTACCCATTTCACAGATGGTAAAACTGATATTCAGAGTTACAGGAAAGTGTGTGCTCTTGCAAAAACGACATCAACATTATTTTTTCATTTCAGGCCTTTTCCACAAGGGTGAAAAAAAAAAAAGACTTGAAGTATAAATTCTTTCTTATGAACTTCCATTTTTCATGAAAATTAAATTGCTTGCCAAACCTCACCAGCCCCACCTCTCACAGCTCCGAAGGACGTAAACATACTATAGACTCACAATGTAATAAAGGGGTTGGGAAGGATACAACTCTACTATCCTCACCTCCTCACATGTCAGTACTATCCTACCATTAAGTCACAAGCAGAATGAAATGACAAGGAAGGGTTTTCCTCAGACTGCATTTTTTTAAAAATCTACCTTTAAGAATAGTTTATGATGTCTTCACCATTGCTGGGCAAATAGAACTGTGGCATCATTCCACATGTATGCAACTGGTTTAGTTGCATGTTAAGATGCTAAATTCCAAAAGCAAGGGCATGAATGTACATTGTAGCAATATCCACCTCCCTGCCCCCAAAAGCTATATTCCTGCACTGTACTCCTGCAAATCAAATTCAACTTTATCTGAACATGAAAAACATGTATTTAAATATTTTTGTGAAAAGGAAGGAATAATGGAAGGAAGAGAGAAAAGGAGAAAGGTAGGAAGAGGATTGGAGTACAGAAGAAGAAATGTAAAGAAAACACCTTACAGATTGCTGAAAATCATGTTTCAAATATTAGGAAAAATTTATCAATGGAAATTATTAGATCACTCTTACCAAAGGTGTATGGAGTCAAGTGTCAAATAAAATATTTATAAGTGTACTACACATTTAATTCTAAAATCATCAAAAACACCAAAACTCAACATGGAGCGTAAATCAGCATAGAGAAGGAGTGTTCTGTAATGTCTTCGATAATCTTTTTGAATTCTCTCCACAATATAATCTCTTGATGTGACTTCAGCACAATTTGTGCAAAGCAATAGTTCTCAAACTGCACTGCCTAGATCACATTAGCATCTCCTGGGAACTTGTTAGAACTGCAATCTTAGGCTTCCACCCTAGACCTTTGGATCAAAAGTTCTGAATGTGGGACCCAGGAATCTGTGTTTAAACAAAAACCTACAGGTGTTTTAGATACATAGTGAAATTTAACAACATTTGTTAAAAAACACTTTAAAGCACCCTACTTCTTAAAGTTATTCTATAGGAAAACTTCTTAAGATATGTGGTGAATATATGGCAAGGCGAGCATATATGTTTTCCTAAGAATAAAAAAGAAAAATTTGTTTACAGAATGATTGAAATTATTTATTTCCATCAAGTTTATTCAAGTTTCAAAGGTGAAACTCAATTATAGTAAAAGAGTGGGAGAACCAAAAATCTGCTCCATCATATGTAACTGCTAACATTTTTCCTAATCCAAAACGATAAAGGCAGATAACCTGGCCACTTAGGTGCAAATGGATTTTTATCTATACAGTGTGTTTTATTTAGTCTTCTGTTTCTAAGTCTGTATTTGATAGCTAAAATTGTTGAGTCTTTGTGTATATTAAATGGTGGTAATGATTAAAATGTAAATACTTGAAAAAACTCCTTGACATTGGCCTTGGCAATAGTTTTTTGAATGGGACACCAAGAGCTCAGGCAACAAAAGCAAAAATAAACAAGTGGCATTATATCACACTAAGAAGGTTGTGCAAAGCAAAGAAAACCATCAACAAAATGAAAGAGCAATCTATGAATTGTGAAAATATTTGCAAAGGATATATCTGATAAGGGGTTAACAACCAAAATATATAAGGAACTCATACAACTCAGTAGCAAAAAAAAAACACAAAAACCCAATCTTAAAAAATGGGCCAATGACCCAAATAGACATTATTCTAAAGAAGATACAAAATGGACAACAGATACATGAAAAGGTGCTCAAACGTGACTAATCATCAGAAAAACGCAAATCCAAACCCAAATAAGGCATCATCTCACATTATTAAGATTTTTGTTGTCAAAAAAATGAGAAAATACGTGTGGCGAAGATGTGCAGAAAAGTTAACCTTGTATATTGTTGGTGTGAATATAAATTGGTACCATATGGAAAACTGTATGGGGTATCCTCAAAAAAACTAAAAGCAGAACTAACATGTGATCCAGGAATCCCTCTTCTGGGTACACACCCTAAAGACACGAAATCAGTACCTCAAAGAGGTTTCTGCACTCCATTATTTACTGCGGCATTATTCACAATACTTAAGATACAGAAACAACTTAAGAGTCTATCACAGGATTAATGGATAAAAGAATATGCATACAATGGAATATTTTTCAGTCTTAAAAAAGGAGATCCTGCTCTTTGTGATGACATGAATGAACCTGGAGGATACTATGCTAAGTGAAATAAGTCACACACACACACACACACACACACACACACACACACAAAACTTGCATTATTTCACTTATATAGAGAATGTAAAAAAGTCAAATACATGAATCAGGGAATAGCATGGTGGTTACTGTGAGATGGAAGGTGGGAAATGGGGAGGTGTTGATCAAAGAACACAGACTTCCAGTTACGCAGGATGAGTGTCTGAACATACAATATCCAGCATGATGACTGTAGCTCCTAATTCTATATTGAATACTAGCGGTATGCTAAAAGAGTAGATTTCAGGTACTCTCACTCATTACATAAAAAAAAATGGTAAGATGTGAGGAGATGTTCTGTTATTAGCTTCACTGTGATCATTTCACTATGTAAATGAATATCAAATTAACATATTAAACACCTTAAATATATACTATTTTTATTTAAAAAGTAGTCGAGTGCCTTTGATAGGTGTATTTGAGGTCACTCCCTTTTTATAGTAACAACTTTTAGTGAACAATATATCTGAAGACTAAAGTTAGGCATCAGAAAAGAGTATGTTTGGAAATATTACTATTAAAAACCACACTGGTGAACTAGCATATCATCTAAACAAATTCATCCAAAACCATGTCTCACAAGCACAATACTGGGAAGGAGACATTTTTGTTTAATATGCTCTACACTAATTTATTATTTTTTTAATGTGTTATTTGAAAAACAAAAAAAAAGGAAAGCTAATGTATGTTTTCTAGATAGTTGCATGAAGTGAAAATTTAATCATATAAGCAACTGTTGTTATGCTCCTGGAGGGAAAATGGAAGTTCCATGACCAGGATCCTCACCTGATCCTAATCTAAACTGTCCATTATATATGTGCAATGATGTAATACTTAGCCTACTGCACAACACATACTTGTATACCTGTTGGAGATAAGCCATTATTAGCTGTGTTGACATAAAAAGAGCTCCCCTGGTGCTAAGAGCTGAGCCTTAGAGAAGAGAGCAAGAAAGCAGGAGAGAGGAGGGCAGAGGCTGGAGGTGGGGGCAGAGCCTGGGGCAGAGGCAGAGCCCAGCTTGCTACTTGTAGACTGCCAGGTTCAGACTTGACTCTATCACTCAACCTACCACTGTGAGAATAAAGCTTGGTATGAACCCCTTCTTATCCACAACTTTCTGTTGTCATTATTTGGTCTCAACAAATCCAAAGTTAACTTTCCTGGGGCTGAAACCCTCAGGTGGGACAGTTACCGTATTAGCCTGAATTATTATTTTAATTGAAAGTTCAATTAGAGAACTATATTTTGTGAACTTGGTGACTAATTTTACTTTTCTGGGCCTTGATATTGTGTTTAAATACAAGGGAATAAAACTAGATCTTTAATTTTCATATGTGTTGTAGGGAGACCTCAATAATTATGTTGAAGCCATAGTAGGGGAAAGGGAATGAACACAGGAGTTCAAACCTTAAGTTAACAAGTAAGTCTAAATTTAATGGTTGTCAGTAGCCATTTCTATTTCTACTGTCACTTCAATTTCTAAAGTTCTATATTCCCTTGATACTGTTTTAGTTGTTAGAGACTTTTTATCCAAATGGCATGCAAAGCTAAATTCCTGGTTGATATTTAGGATATTTGATGAATTTGATTTCATGTGCTCAAAACCAGAGTGGGTTGTTTCTTCCCAAATTGAAGGCAAATAGTAGTGTGCTAGATTTATATGCACTCTCCAATAAAGATGGTTTCCTATAACACTAGACAGTGGAAATTAGCACAAAATTTTAAATTTTCCTGTAAGAAAGAGGCATTTTTAAAAATCAAGTATTAATAAATATAATAAATTATGCCTGTTGAGAAGTTTTTAGAAAGTAGAGTGTACCATTAAAATACATACACAAGAATTTTTTATGGATTTTTTTAATATACAAAAAAGTTGAAATAATTTTAGTGAACACACATATACCCATCAGCCATATTCTACAATTGCCATTTTAATATGCTTCTACTAAAAAATACCCATTTGTGGATTGTTCTATTTACCCATCAAACTAGCTGTTTTGTTCCTTTTTTAAATTCATTTCAGTGTAAATTGCTACTACACTACACTTAAATATTTCATTATTCATATTATTAATCTTTGGGTGATATTTACTTACAGTATTTTTTATTGAGGTAAACTTTACCAAACTGAAAATTTACATAAATATTTCTGACCTTTGGCAAATGCATACACCTCTATCAAATTATAAAGCATTATCATCCCTCAGGAAAATTTTCTCAATCCCTGCTATAAACCTCCAGTAACAGTCAACATCCTGATTTTTTCTAAAAGATTATTTCTGCTTGATCAAGAATTTCATCTACCCAGAGTCACGCCTTATATACTCTCTTGTAAGTCAGCTTTCAGTCAGCCATGTTCTGAGATTCATCCATGCAGTTGTGTGTATCAGCAGCATGTTCCTTTTGATTGATGACTGCATTTCATTGTATGAAAGTAACACTTTTAAAAAATCTGTTGTTTTATTGATGGATACCTTGGCAGTATTTCATTTAGGGCTAATATGAATGAAGTTGTTACATACATTTTTGTATAACTCTTTCAATAAACTAATGTTTTTATTTATCTTGGATGAATACCTAAGAATAGAATTACTTTTACATAATGTGGTATATGCTTAATATTAATTAGACATTGCCTGTTTTCCAATGTGGCTACACCATTATATACTCCTGCCAACAATGTATGGGATTTTTAGTCACATTACATCCCTGCCAATTTGAGGTAATGATTGGTCTTTTTAATTTTGGCCATTTTAGTGGATGCATAGTGACATCTCATTATGACTTTAATTTGCATTTTCCTGATAATGCTACTACGTCATTTTTAATGTGCTATTGGCCATTTGCATATCTTCTATTTTGATGTGTCTGTTCATATCTTTGCTCACTTTTTATTCTATTTCCTTTTTATTAGTGTCATTCTTTATACACTTTGAATATATCCCTTGCTCCTTTCTAAAAAATATAAATTGTTAATATTTCTCTTCTGTGGCATGCTTTTTATTTTCTTAATGCTATATTTTAATGAGCAGACATTTATTTTATGATGAAACTGGATTCATCATTTTTTCTTTTATGTTAATGACTTTCTGTGTCCTTTCAAAGAAATTTGACCACCATAATCCTTGGACATATATTCCCATGTTTTCTTCAAAAACTTCAAGGTTTTAGTTTTTATGTTGAAGTCTATTATCCATTTCAAACAAAGTTTATATATATATTGGGGCTGAGGTTCAATTCTTTTTACTTATTTATTTACTTATTTGTTTTCCCATATGAACTTCCACTCAAGCCAGTGCCATTTGTTAACAGAATCTAGCTTATCTTTACCCATTAGATTGTTTAGACCCCTTAGTGAAAATTCAAATAATAGATAAGGAAGGAAATATTTCTGGGATATTGTTTAATTATATTTCAACTATTTATGGATCCTCAGGCTGACATTACAGTTCTGAGATTATGTTTCCTTGAGAATAAATTATAAAGTTATATAATGTAATTTCTCTTTGTTTCTCCTCTTCAAATTTGCTTGCAAAGTTCTACAAAAGAAAAAAAGGAGAAGTCCTGCTGGTATTATGATGATAACGTCATTGAATCTATAGATCAATTTGGAAGAATTGGCATATTAACAATATTGTGTTTTCCATGACCATGGCATATTTCTTCATTTACTACTTTGATTTTCTTTTTTTTTTCACTCAGCACTTTTTTGGGGGGGCACTTAGTTTAGAGAGCTTCAGATGTTCCTTAAATTTATTCCTATTTTTTGATACCTTAAGTAGAAATACTTATTTTTAATCTTATTTTCCTATTGCTATTAGAATACAAAAATATATTAATCATATACATTAAATTGTAACTTAGGAGTTCACAAAATTTAATTTTGAGTTCTAATATTTTTATGAATGTTTAACATACTCTATGTAAGCAATCATTTCAAAACCAAATATATAATTCTACTTACTGTTTTCACATCTTTATGCTACTAAATTTTTTCTTCTGCTTTATTTAAATCACTAAGGCCATCTTATACAATGCTGAATAGAAGTTGTATGGTATGCATTAATTATTTTTCCTTATCTTAATCAGAAAAGCATTTTATATTTCATCATTTAGTATATGCTCTTCTGGAGTCATTGTGGATGCTGTTTATCAAATTAAGAGTGTACACTTCAATTCCGTAATTGCTCAGGGAATTTCTTTTTTACCATGAATGGATGTTATCTTTTCTTTCAAATATTTTTTTCTGTATCTATTGAAATTTCCTATGTTTCCCTTCCTTTTTTCTATTATTGTAGTAAATTTGATTGAATCTTTTCAAAGTTGAATTAACCTTGTGTTTTTCTTGTTTTTAAATCAAGATATAATGCAGGTTATATACTTCACTATTTTAAGTTATATACACAATGTTTTTAGTATGTTCACATAGATGTGTATCATCACCACTAACTGATTTCAGAATATTTTCAATACCCTAAAAAGAAGTCCTGTACTCATTTACAGTCACTCCTCATTTTTCTCTCCCCCAAGCCACTGGTAGCCACTAATTCACTTTCTGGCTCTCTAAATTTCCCTGTTGTAGACATTTCATGAAAGTAGTCATAAACTATGGAGTCTTCTGTGCCAAGCTTCTTTTACTTGGCATACTACCTTCAAGGTTTATACATACTGTAGTATGTATCTGTATTGTATTTCTTTTATAATTGAATGATATTCCATTGTTGGATAAGCTATATTTTTGTTTACCCATTCATCAATTTCGTTTCTTTCTAATTTTTTGTGTAGTATAATAGTACTTTGATGATCAACCATGTACACGTTTTTGTATGGATCTTTTCTTTTCAATTCTCTTAGGAATATACCCAGCAGTGGAAATTCTGGGTCATATAGTAACTCTATGCTTAACCAAAAATTGAAAACATACTATTTTTGGAAGTGGCTGTATCATTTTACATTAACACTAGAAATTTTTGAGAGTTTCACATCCTCAGCAAAAGTTATCATTGTCCATCTTTTTGGTTAAAGCTATCTGAGGCTTAGTGAATGTAAAGTGTTACCTCATTGTGATTTTGATTTTGATTTCCCTATCATGTAATGATGTCAAATATCTTTCCATGTGCGTATTTGTAAACTTGTATATATATTTATTCAAACCTTTTTCCTGTTTTTATTTGAGTCATTTATCCTTTTAGTGTTAAGTAGGTATGCGTTTTTTATGAATCCTGGACAAAAATCCCTTACCATATATATAATTTGAAAACATTTTCTCTCATTTGGTAAGTTATCTTTCATTTATTTTATTTTAACCTTTAGTGTTACAATGATAGATATTTTTGTATTTCTTTACTTTAGAAAAATAGAATTCATTTTTAAGGGCAATTTTAGATTAACAGAAAAAATAAAGTACAGAGAGTCCCCACATACCTCTTACTTCAGTGAACAGGTTCCTCTATTATTAACATCTTGGATTATTAGCATAGTAAATTTTATAACTGATGAATCAAAATTGAAACTTTTCTTTCCCTACAGTACACAGTTTACATCATGGTTCACTCTGTATTGTAAAATTCTATGGGTTTTGACAAATGCATGATGCCATGGTATCTACCACTACAGGGGCAGGCAGAATACTCTCACTGCCCTAAATAATCTCTTTGCTCTACCTATTAATCCCTCTCTCTTCCCTCCAACTCTGATTCACTGGAATCACTATCATTCTACAGTCTCTATTGCTTTGTTTTTTTCAGAATGTCAGATAGTTGGAATCATGTAGCACGTAGCCTTTTCAGATTGAATTCTTTCATTGAACAATATGTTATGGTTTTTCCATGTCTTTTCAAGGCTTGAAAAACCATTTCTTCTTATTTCTGAGTAGTATTCCATTATACAAATGTATCAGTTCTTTTCTTTATCCATTTACCTATTGAAGAATTTAGGTTCTTCAAATTTTGACAGGGATGAATAAAGCTGCTATAAATATTCATAGGCAGAGTTTAATATGTACGCAAGTTTTCAACTCATTAGGGTAAATACCCAGCAGTGGAAATGTTGGATCATATGCTTAGACTGCACTTAGCTTTGTAAATGCAGGTTGCTCTTCTCCCATTTTTAACAACATTCTTTGAAGTACAAAAGTTTTTAATTTTGATGAAGTTCAAGTTACCTACTTTTTGTTGTTGCTTGTGCTTTTGATGTCATATCTAAGAAATCATTATGTATTCCTAAGTAACAAAGATTTGTGCCTATGTTTTCTTACAAGACTTAAAGTGTTAGCTCTTACATTTTGGTCATTAATTAATTGTGAGGTAATTTTTCTATCAAAAATAAGTTGGCCAAATTTTTTCAGTGCAGGATTTGTACTTCAGGTGAAATCTCATTTGAAATCAGAAACTCTCTTCCAATTGCTTCCAGTTCCAAGTGTTGAAAGCCTTAAAAAATGTGCCAATATTGTTTTAGTTCTCAAGTGCCTTCAGTTGTTTTGGTATTTGTATTCAGCTTATAGCTGTACACTGCTAAGTGTACAGTCTTGGCATGGTAGGAGCTTACATGGCAATATAAAAGGGAATTTTCATATACAAATTGAAGTTAAGTTAGTCCATTCTTAAATTCCTTAAAATAGTTCTGTCTTTTCTATTTGAGTTTTATGGGTCATAAATCTTTCTAATCCTCACCCTTGAATTCAGTCTGTGTGTGTGCTTATTTAAACTTCCCTAAAATATGGTCTTACATAAATTTTCCTCCAAATGATCTATTCACTGACACATTCATTCATTCAAGGAGTTGATAGTGAAAACAGTATCTTCTTTTAGAGCAGATCTTTGGAGTTCTTATTTAATCCCATTCAAAAGTATAGTTGTGGCTTTGCTCCTGACTTCAAATTCCTGAGAATCAAATTCTCTCTTCAATAAGAGTAAAAGATAATAATGATAATTTCTATAATAAGATTTTTTATGATTTGAGCAAGAGAGATGTAGTTTCTTTGGATTTCAGATTATGATTTATCTTTGCTGTCTGAATTATTATAACTTTTTTAATTTGGATCACATTTATGTTTTGTTTTAAGTGCCTAAAAGATCTGTGTTTCATTTTATGTGGTCTCTGCAACCACAACCCTGCCTCTCTGCCTGCCACCAATTTAGAAACCATTTAAATATGGAGTATCCAAATTTGATAATTGTCTGACTTAATTGCATATATTTAATTTAATGAGTCAACACGTAGCTGTGTGTTCTTTAAGAAATGCTGGAATTAGCTGGAAGGAGACACTGCATAATGATAATGCAGTCCATAATTGTGCAAGGAAGAAACTTCTACCACATTTCACTCTGCTAGGAAACTGATAAATTCTCTTGACTAAATCCATATGGGGATTCCATTCTTTCAAATGGCTAGACTTAGAGCAAAGCTGTTTCCTACAGCACTGAGATGAAAGCAGTTGCCTATATTTTACAGAACTGGGAAAGGGGATATATTCCTACATGAAAAAACTGTAAGAAAAGCTTCAGTTTCTACTGGATGTGACACCATTGCAAAGATGTAAGTCCAGACAAAAGAAAACAAAGCTAATGAAATAAAAGATAAAAACTTTGCTTTTAAAGTCTGAAATTAAGAAATGAGGGGAAAGATTCACAGTCTTCTATACTTGGAAACAACAAAAAGATTCAGGTGAAAAAAAGGACAACATGCATGTAAAGTTCATTTCATCTAGAGATTGGCTTTGGAACACAAAGAGGAATCTGCAAACTGTAGACTTCTTTAGTTACTGAAGTAATCCAGACGATGAGAAAACCACTTCAGTCAGCCACACTTACTAAGAATTTCACAAAATTCTTTAGCCGTTTGTTGAAAGCTGATACCAGAACTGTGTGGTACATCATTTGCAGTTGTTCTCTGGCACATGTGTATTTACATGCACTCACATAGGTGATTTTCAAGCTTACTGTTTAGTTTACTAAATATAGTTTTACAGTCTGTATCTGAGGTGTGAATTCAGTGTTCCTCAAAAAAAAACAAAAATAAAAAAAAGCAACAACAAAGAAAAAACAAAGTGCTTGATGATTTAGTACATCCTGAGTTAATCACTAGTAAAGCTCCATTTTCCAAATATGTCTCACATAATGCTATTGCCACTTCACACACACACACACACACACACACACACACACACACACACACACTCACACAGAGAGTGCTGTGATACTTGATAATTATCTTTGAGAAATAATGCATATTTTATTTTCCTCTTAGAAATATACAATGTTGATGAGCATACAAAAAGTTCTGAGAACGCTTGCATCAAGGAATGTTCTTGAAGGTTTTCTTCCTTCCTTTCTTATACTGCCCCCTTCATGCTCAAATAAAATGTATTAACCTAGAAACAATATCTGGACACTTTTTAAGAGAATAGGTACAGAGATACTGAAATAGATATAAATCTAGATGTAATGTATTTCAGCTGACTACTGCATCCATGACGCTAGCACTCAAAGGTGATAAGCCAGGTAAACATTTCATAATGATTGACTTGTTGCTCCACAGACTCAAAGTGATACATTCAAATAAACATACTTCTTGGCAATTCTGGAGGAGCTAAAAAATAATCTGAAGAGTCAATGCGATTTCTCAGAAAATGCAAATAATGAATTTATGAAGCAAAATTAATGTCTCCAAAACTCTTCACTATTCATCAATCTCTGCAAGTACAATTCATGGACTAAGACACTTGCCCTTGACCTTTTTACCACCAACCAGTCATACCCCCATCTCTTCCTCCTTTTGCAGAATGACATCTGTCTAAAAACCTGGTGTCTGCTGTGTGTGTGCTCACCCCATTACTCTTCCTTACATTTCCTAGATACACTGCTTTCGATTCTCTCCCTGTCAATACATATCAACTTGCTTACGGGAGTCTATAACTGGTTGTTTTATCCAATTCCACAGATATAAATATGTAAGAGGTCTAGAACCATTTGGCAGTAAAAGGACAGACAATGAAGTAATGTGAGGGTAGGGAGCAGCTACAATGACTGAGATATTTTACCCCAGTCCTAGAAAGCTTCAACATTTTTTTAATACTTTATGATTTATGACTTAGGATGTTGTTCATTTAGTGCTAGAATTGGTAAAGCACACTGATTATTTTTTAAAAATAGTTTTAAAAGAGAAATAAAAAGAATCCAAATAACTAGTCGTATAGATCTAACTATGAAGGGCAAAGCATCTCTGACATAAGAAAACATGAATTTTAGCCACATGAACAGTAGCTCAGCACCGACTATAGAGAAGAGATTGTAGTGGATAATTTAGGTCCAGTAAACCCTAATGGACTGGTAACTAAGTATGTATTTCTTCAACAAGTGACCTCACACTGGTGGTCATGAGTTATAAATCATAGGCGACTCTGATCTCTGATCAATTTGATTCTCAGACAATGGTTGGAAGTCAAAAACTAATGAGGCACAGGTGGCCTTTACTTGACTTTGTGAATTTCCTCAGTATTCTTTTATAATAAATCCATGTTTTCCCAGGGTAATAATATCTTTTGATTTTGTCTATGATTTTATTTTAGCTTTTATAAGTGAAACAAAGTAGGGGTGGGGCCAAAAAAAGTGAAACTGATACTGTTTCCAGTGTTGTTGAAAGCATGTAGACCCTTTCTATCTGATCATGGATTCATGTCATGGTAGCTTTTGCTGTTTTATTAAAAACACAATGAGGTTGTGTGAGTGAGAGTGTGTGTCAGTGTGTACACATGTGCTTGTTCATCCATTTATTTAAAAATATGACTGGTGGAGTGAGAAGTGGGGCAGAAACCTCCTCCCACAGCCACATACAACACGAAAATACAACAAATACAACTAATTCGGAAAGAGCAACCTGAAAGAACACTGCAAAAACTGCCTACCTCTGCTGAAAAGAGAAGATCTCACAGAAAAGGGTAAAGTAGTAAAGCCCTGATATGGCAGATCCCCCGCCACAGCTCAGAAGCTGGAGAAAGAGAAATGGAGCAGGGAGGGAGGAGAAGCCCAGGATTGTTAAACACCCAGCCCTGGACACCTGCTCCCAGGGCACAAACCCACATTTCATGGTGCTCTGGAGATTAGTGGGGTTGGAAAGCAAAGACAGGCAGAATACTCAGAGACTGAGGTTCCAGCTGCTTATGCATAACAGGTGCCCACAAATGGCTGTTCCAGGCCAAAAGAAAGGCAAGCACTTTGAAAGACTCCCCAACAGTGAGACGGCTGCTAAAGGATACACAGAGCTTGCTCTTCAGGAGAAAGGACAGGTGGACAACATCATCCCAGCATACTCAGCCCAGCAGCTTGGGAAATTTAAGGAGCTTAAGACGCTCCATCTCCCTGGCTGGCAAGACAGTGCTGTGGCTCTCCCACTGTGATACGCAGCCTGCTACTCCTTCCTCCCAACCAGCATCAGTTCGCAGATGTGATGTCCCCACCATCATGCTGGGCTAGCCAGAGGGTAGCCCCACCTAAAGCAGCTACAGGGGCATAATGCAGAGGCACTTAGCCCACTGGCCCTGGCACTGGGGGCAGGCACTGCAGCTGGGAAGCACAAAAGAGCTCTGTTCCCCTGGCAGGTGCTGGGGGAGTGTGCCTGTGACCGACTTGAAAAGAAAAACCAATAAGCCCACAGTCAGTAGAAGGAGTGACATAATAAAGATCATAGCAGAAATAAATCAAATGGATAAGAATAAAGCAATATAAAGAATCAATGAAACCAGGAGCTGATTATTCATGAAATATAAATCCCCACCCAGAATCATTAAAGAAAAAAAAGAGAGAGGATACACACATAGACAGGATCAGAAATGAGAAGGGAAAAATCACTGTGGATGCCACAGAAATACAAATAATTATTAGAGAACACTGTGAAAAACTATATGCTAACAAATTGGATAACCTAGAAGAAATGGACAACTTTATAGAAAAATACAACCTTTCAAGGCTGACCCAGGAAGAAACAGAAAATCTGAAGAGACCAATGACCAGTAATGAAATTGAACTGATAATCAAAAAACTACTTAACAACAAAATCCCTGGACCAAATGGCTTCGATACTGAGTTTTACCAATTTTTAGACAATACCCATCCTTCTTAAAGTTTTCCAAAAGTAGAAGGGAGGGAATACTTTCAAATTCGATATACGAGGCCAGCATCACTCTAATACCAAGACCAGGAAAAAACACCACAGAAAAAGAACATTACAGACCAATATCCCTGATGAACACAGATACAAAAATCCTCAAAATATTAGCAAACCAAATTAAAAAATACATCAAAAAGAGTATGATCAAGTAGGATTTATTCCAGGGATGCAAGGATGGTACAATATTCAAAAATCCATTAACATTCAGCACATCAACAAAAAGAAAGATAAAAATAACATGATCATCTCAATAGATGCTGAAAAAGCATTCAACAGAATTCAACATCCACTCATGATAAAAACTCTCAACAAAATGGGTATAGAGGGCAAGTACCTTAACATAATAAAGGCCATAAACGGCAAACTCACAGCCAACATCATACTTAACAGGGAAAAGCTGAAAGCTTTTCTTCTAAGATCAGGAACAAGATAAGGATGCCCATTCTTCCCACTTTTATTCAACATAGTATTGGATGTCCTAGCCACGGCAATAAGAAAACACAAGAAATAAAAGGCATCCAGATTGGTAAGGAAGAAGTTAAACTGTCACTGTTTGTAGATTACATGATATTATACATAAAAACCCTAAAGAATCCACCTAAAAACTACTAGAACTAATATCTGAATTCAGCAAAGTTGCAGGACACAAAATTAATACACAGAAATCTGTGGCATTCCTATATACTAGTGATGAACTAGCAGAAAGAGAAGATAGGAAAACAATTCTATTCACAATTAGATCAAAAAGAATAAAATACCTAGGAATAAACCTAACCAAGGAAGTGAAAGACCTATACTGTGAAAACTTCAAAACACTCTTGAGAGAAATTAAAGAAGACACCAAAAAATGGAAACACATCCCATGCTCATGGATAGGAAGAATTAGTATTCTCAAAATGGCCATCCCACCTAAATCAATCTACAGATTCAGTGCAATCCCTATCAAAATACCTATAGCATTCTTCAGTGAAATGGAACAAATAGTTCTAAAATTCATATGGAACCACAAAAGATCTCGAATAGTCAAAGCAATCCTGAGAAGAAAGAACAAAGCTGGGGGGATTACACTCCCCAACTTTAAGCCCACTACAAAGCCACAGTAGTCAAGACAATTTGGTACTGGCACAAGAGCAGACCCATACACCAATGAAACAACTAGAGAGCCCAGATATAAACTCACACTTATATGGCCAATTAATATACAATAAAGGAGCTATGGATATACGTTGGAGAAATGTCAGACTTTTCAACAACTGGTGTTGGCAAAACTGGACAGCTAATACATGTAAGAGACTGAAACTGGATTATTATCTAACTCCATACACAAAAGTAAACTCAAAATTGATCAAAGACCTGAATGTAAGTCATGAAACCATAAAACTCTTAGAATAAAACATAGGCAAAAATCTCTTGAATAAAAACATGAGCAATTTTTCCTGAACACATATCCTTGGGCAAGGGAAACAAAAGCAAAAATGAAGAAATGGGACTACATCAAAATAAAAAGCTTTTGGTTTGTACAACGGACAACAAAGGACACCATCAGCGGAAAAAGGCATCCTACAGCATGGGAGAATAGTTCCGTGAAAGATACATCCAATCAGTGTTAACATCCAAAATATATAAAGAACTCTCATACCTCAATACCCATAAAGCAAATAACACAATTAAAAAAATAGGTGGAGGATATGAACAGACACGTTTCCAAAGAAGAAATTCAGATAGCTAACAGGCACATGAAAAGTTGTGCCACATCACTAATTATCAGAAAAATGCAAATTAAAACCATAATGAGATATCACCTCACACAAGTTAGAATGGCTTACATCTAAAAGGTAAGGAACAACAAATGCTGGTGAGGCTGTGGAGAAAGAGGAACCCTCCTACACTGCTGGTGGGAATGTAAACTGGTTCAACCATCGTGGAAAGCAGTATGGAGATTCCTCAAAAAATTCAAAATAGAAATACCATTTGACCCAGGAATTCCATTGCTAGGAATTTACCCTAAGTATGTAGGATCCCAGTTTCAAAAAGACATATGCATCCCTATGTTTATCACAACACTATTTACAATAGCCAAGTAATGGAAGCAACCTAAGTGTCCATCAGTAGATGAATGGATAAAGAAGATGTGGTACATATACACAATGGAATATTATTCAGCCATAAGAAGAAAACAAATCCTACCATTTGCAACAACATGGACGGAGCCAGAGGGTATAATGCTTAGCCACATGGAGAAAGACAAGTACCAATGATTTCCCTCATTTGTGGAGTATAACAACAAAGCACAACTAAAGGAACCAAACAGCAGCAGACTCACAGACTCCAAGAAGGGACTAGCGGTTACCAAAGGGAAGGAGTTTGGGAGGGTGTGTGGGAAGGGAGGGAGAGGGAATTAAGGGGCATATAATTAGCATACATAACATAGGGGGTGTCACAGGGAAGGTTGTATAGCACAGAGAAGACAAGTAGTGACTGTATATCATCTTACTATGCTGATGGACAGTGACTGTAATGGGCGGGGGTGAGGAACTGATAATATGGGTGAATGCTGACACCACTATGTTGTTCCTGTGAAACCTTCATAAGAATGTATATCAATGATAGCTTAATTTAAAAGAAAATTTGATTGGTGGCATTGCCTTGTGTCACCTGATTTCATAGGACCTTCATTTGTGACGGTGTTTTTTATTAGGCAGTTGCAAAGGGTTAAATATAATCCATATATTAGAACTTAGCCCATCTTTACATTATATTTTTGGTGTATACACCAAAAATGGCTGATGAAAAAGGAGAGTAATCTTTGTGTGGATGTGAAAAAATCTACTGTTCATGGATACTGACTGACCTCCAGGCTATGTTCCTTCTTCTTACTTTTAACATAGATAAAATAAATAATTCTGAATCATCAATAAAATGCATTAAATTTCATATGTTAAAATAGCCCTTAATCCTTCTTAATCTGGAGCCATTCTCTGAATACATTTTGGCCAAAATTGTTCACAATCATATGTGCTGGAACACGTACATTTTTATCATTTAAAATTCCACTAAATCTTGACCTTCAATACTTGCATAACATTAACTTTTGAAAAGCAAATCACAGAGACATGTGGAAGCTTAAAACAGTAATATTCACTCAAAATTATAAATTACGTAGTATATAACGTATCTTGGAAGATATAAAATTACTAAAATCTACATATTTAATTTTGCATGACCTGAATACTTGTGGAACTAACTTAATGTGTTCAAATAAGCACTGTTTTAAAGAGTACTTTGGAACAGAAATGTAAACGGACATCCTCTTTTGTGACTTCTTTTCTTACTCAATAGAACTTTACTTCTAAAAAAGAACATGAAAAAGATTCACTTAGTAGGTCACTGTTATTACGAAAAAATGCAAATGAACAACTAAACTTCATTGCACAAATTAAGCTGCCTATTCTCCTGGGCATTATTCAGTGCTTGGTTTAATATTTTCCTAACATTTTAAGAGTTTTTCCAATTAAATATTAATACTTTTCTCAAAGAGAAAGACAGATTTATTATCCTAAAGAGATGTTAGAAAGGAGGGATAGCGATCTGTGTCAGCAGTTAGAATGAGGAACTGTAAAGAAAGGTTCATTAAGGAAAACATGCTGAGCTTACTTTCTCTAATTCACAAAAAATCACATGTAGAAGCTTGTGTTTAACTGTATGTTAGAACTAAGTAAAAAGTCAGTATGATTTCCAGATCATGACTATGCTGGGCAAGAAATTCCTCAACCATATCTAGCCTCTAGAAACCCATATAGGCATTACAGTATTCAAATGTTCAGTCCATATTAAAAAACAAATGCATGCACAAACAATAAACTATAGACTTATTAGTCATCTTTGCATTTCAACTTGTCGGACTCCATAGTGACCACATGAAGAAGCCTACTGACTTCACACTAATGCCTAAAGTGTTGGATTCCATGATCCACCTCCCAGTGGAAAGATTCCTGAAGCCTCTGAGAGTGTGATGAGCTGACAAATCTCATATAATTCTCTTCTGGGAATATGACATCAGTTGAAATGAGGTGCCTTAACCAAGGTCATGCCGCTGCTGGAGGGCCCCCTCCAGCAACCATGTGAGGTATAAAGACCTGGTCCCTTGCCTTGATTCAATACATTTCTGAAAATGAATTCCAGCTCCAGAATACCCTATTAAGAATGGCAGAAAAATGCTGAGTCTGCAATATCTCCCTTTGTTCTATCCTGCTTTAATTTCTTCAATAATATCAGTCCTGAGAGGACTACCCAATAAACTCACTGTATTAAAATACCCAGTTAAGAGTTAGCTTCTTAGAGAACCCAGTGTGTGATATCTACCATTCCTATTGGCTAACTCTGTGACTTTGAATATGAAGTTCTTGTTTAAAACACCCCTAACTTGTTCCTGTCCATCCTGCCTGAATGCACAGTGTGCCTCTCTGCACTGTCACTCACCACAGCTGCCTTAAGTATTTAGCTGGGCTGCTTTGCAGCTGCAGTTTATGTCAAGATAGGATAGGCTGCCCTATGTAACAGTCCCTAAATCTCTGTGTTAAGAGTGTACAATTTAATTGCTTAATTATTTGTTTTCCCTTTGCTTTGCTTTTCCAAAAATGGGGATATGCTCTCCTGTCATTCTCCTGAAACTGTTTTTCAGGTATCAGGTACCTAGGCTACCTCCATCCCAGAGTCATGTATCCTATTACAGAGCTTCCAGAGTTGCTGACACAGAAGAAAGGAGATGAGAGCTTCCTCTAATCCATTTTGTTCCAAATTGTACTATTTCTGTTTACATGGCTTAAGTATGGCTCAACCCCACTGCATGGGAAGTTAGAAAATGTACATGGATAACTGGTGAGCAATAAACAATTACAAAATCTCTATCCAGCAGCTACACAATTCCCTCTAGCCATAGTTGCTCAAGTAAAGTTAGTATCTCTCAGTCACCTGTTGGATGAAAGACCCCAAATATAACTTCTAAATGGGTAAAATTTTATTAATTTTTTACCTTTTTCTATACTATGTACAAATAAAAAAAAATTATAAAAAATAAGATATTTTATAATATGTACATTTACAAATTAACAACTTTGTTATAAATTTGTAAATTAAAATTTTTTTAATTTACAAAATCATAAAAGCACTTTAATAATGAATGTATAAAATTTATAAAAAGAAATATAATGTCTCTAAACTTCAGAATCCTCATCTTTCAGATAGTAAAATATAAGCCCTTTAATCAGCTAGCACTTTGCTTCACAGATAAAAAGCTCCTTATAAAAATTCATCTTGATTATTTTAGTTTCTTAAAACAAAAAGAATTCCTACTTTTGTTTTTGGATTTTTTTTTTTTAAGTCTAGGGATGTGTTTTTTCTCATCTATTATTGTTAATATCCTAACCTGGATAAATATGTCAGAGAACTATCATTGACAAAATAACCATAGAATGAGAATTGAAACATTATTTGGAAAGAAAACTTACAAATATTTGTATCAGGTTTTGTGGCAATTCTTTATTATGGAAGGATATGTCACTATAAAAAAGACAGAGTTTTCAAAGAAGCCTACCTAGTCAGTGAGGGAGGAACTTTCTAAGCAAGTCTGTTTCTTGACCTGTCCTGGAAACTAGGCTTCAGTTATTATTACCAGTTTGGGTTCCATTTTCTGCTGAAGTCCAAATACTGGTTCAGTCACTCATGAGCAATATAATTTAAGCCAAGTTACTCAACCTCTTAGGACATTAGTTTTCTCATTTGTGAATATTTACAGGACAACCAAAATGACCTGCACACAATAATCACAAAAAGGCAAGTTCCTGGAAAAAGACTTACCCTTGGCCATATCTTGCCTTCTCCATTCTAAATTCATTGAGTTTTCAATCTGAAAGCTTAGCTCCACACTAATTTCTACAATGTCAAATAATACTGATAAGATCAGTATGTCTACAAATATTCATTATCTAAGGAATAGTATGCTCTATACACAAGGATCAGTATGTTTTTGCTACAAATTTGAAATGTAGTGATCAGGTAAACATTGTCTATACTCCTTCCAAATTTCTTGCCAAGCATGCTCTGGATAGATCACGGATTCCTCAAAATTGATATTTTAATCCTACACGTTTCTTCTTTCCACATGTTGTATCAACCCATAAATTAGATTTCTGCCAGATTTAGTATTATTCATCTTATTTAGTAACACTTCTTTTTGTAACTAAAGTCTGCCCATCCTTGTCATATGGTTTATTAATGAGAAACCAAAACCATAATCTTGCTAGTTCTAACATCTCTAGTTAAGTCCCACAGTCCCAGTTCCAGTCCTGATTTGTGACTGGTGTCGTTAGTGTCTTCCATTCTTGGCAGGAAAGAGGAACATTTTTTCACCTCCAGATTTATTTGTCCAATGTCCATCAGAGATACATGTTGCTGGGCATACAGCTATTATTTAACTCATCCCAAAATAAATCAGTGACTATGTCCTCCATACTTGTCATTTTTTGTCTCAGGGCATAGCTCCATCATGCAGTGATTTACCCAGGACAAAGATCTGCATGTCTGCTCAGTGCACACATACCCCACCATCAAACTATTAATATCTCCTGCTAAATATCTTTCAAATCTTTTTATCTCCAGAATGATTATCAGTCTCTTGGCTCAGATCACTATTCTCTGTCAAGTGCATCCTTTAACAAACATGCATCTGATTAACTTACTTCAGTAACTGTGCTCCCCAACTCCAACCATTAGACATACTACACATAGTCTGAGCTTTAAATCTCTTACATTATTCCCTCTTCAATGGCTTCCCCACTATCCTGAGGATAAAGTTGAATCTTCTTACTATGACTCACATTGTCTTTTACAGTCTTGAATTAGTTTACTGATCAAGTCACTTTATATTTTCTTTTCCACTGAGTCCCCAGCCACAATGCATTCGTTTCCTAGAGCATGACCCATTCTCTCACCTGAAAACATTTGCATGTTGTCTTCCACTTGCCTCCCTCATCTTTGCTTGACTTTCAGTTTTCTGCCTAGTGTCTGTATAAATTTTCCTTATTTATTTATCCTAAAATGACTAGGATATTTGGTCCTGCTATGAATTTGTAGGTTACACTGTCCTTTCATTTTGATGACCTCTATCATATTTTGTGATTAATCCTTCTTCAATTTTCTGTCTTTCCTACTTGTCTACAAGTTGGAGAATGGCAGACCTTTATGCTTGTCACACTGCTAAGTTCCCAGAAAATAATATGGTAACCATAGTTCCTGTTGGATGAATGGATGCCACAAATACATAGTTCATATGCCCTCATGGAAAATGCTTACTTCAGCAGGAGGCAGTTGTTAAGACTCTTCAGCCACTTAATAGAAAACAGTATTGTGTAATTGTGAAAACATGGGCTTTAGAATTAGCCTTCATTTAAATACTGGCATTGTCACTTATAAACTTTTTGATTTTAGCCAAGTCATCTAACTTCTTTCTTCTTCATCTAAAAAGAGATTTGAAAAATAACCTCAATGGATTGTTGTAAACATTAAATTAAGATAATGTATGTAAAGACATTACTCCAGTGACTGGTTAAGAGCAAACAATTGTTACATTTAGCAATTATGATTATTTTGGGAAGAGGCTATAATGTCATCAACTGGGAGGATGTAAAAAAACAAAAATAAACTTCCTCCATTTCATCAAAAAATGCTTATAAAATTCCACAGACATTTCCTTTTTGTTTCCTGTTGCCTTGATCATTTATAGGAACAATTCAATTATAGCTTCTAATCAAGATAACTTATCTGAGTACTTTTAAATTCCATTTAAATTAAGCTTGGTTAAGCAATGATGGAGGAAGTGATAATCTTTTCTGCTGCTGACATAACCTAACATTTGGCATGCCTGATTCATCAACTACAGATAGCATTAACTTATTCTTTATGTTGTGCACACTACAAAATTTTCATGTTTAAGGTATTGCAGATTCTGAGATGGTCTTCAAATTTTCAGGGATTTTCAAGGTTTAGGGCCTATTCAGAAAAAAAAATTGTGGTAAACACTAGGCTGGTAAATCTGTGCATCAGCTGTTTTGTGTTTATGAATATAATCATTATCCTAAAGAAGCCTTCCCAGTTCTTTAAAGTGCACATAATGATCTAAAATTTGTATTTTATTTTGCTATTTCTCTTGTCACCATGTTAGTCCAACATAAGATCAATTATTTCCTGAATATATGCATAATCTGTCTAACTCAGGTCCCTGCATTTCTACTACTGCACCACACTCCACTTTTCTCTATTGATTATCTATTGAAAATGTAAATTTTAGTATTCCACTTACATGCACAAAACAATTCAATGTCTTTCCATTGCTCTTCAGGTAAAGGGTCAACTTCTTAACATGATCAGTTCTACCAACCCACTCACTCATCCATGTCTTTTAGTTCTGATGAATCACATAGGATCTCTCACCTGCCACAGAAGCTTTATGCAACATCTTTTCTCTGATAACACTTTTTTGTAGAGCACAACTCAGCTTTGCCTTGTTAACTGCTATTCATCCTTCAGGAACCAGACAAAATATTGCTTTCTCAAGGGACCATTCCTTACACCTCACTGTATGTTCATTTCTTTCATATATTCTCATGGAACATTACACTTTTACTTCACCATACTTACATTAGTGATTATGCACTGACTTGTATACTTATTACTTAGAATGTTAACTGCCAATAATGCAGGGACTGCCTTTTCATTATATTCCCACCTTTTACTCAGGAACTGGGTTATGGACTAAAATAATTTTGGAAAGAGGTGAATATAAGTATCATGAAATCTAACTTGAGATGTAATTAGTAACCAATACTAATGGTAATAGTTGCATTTATTGAAAGCCTTCTATATCACTTTACATTGTTAATCGAATCCAGAGGTTGAGACCAGACAGTTGGCTCAAGTTCAATAAAACCAAAGACTCATGATCAGTCTCATGATCTGAAATAAGTTGGACTATATAATCTCATTGGATATTTTAAGACACGTCAGGGGCAATGACTCCAAACGATGACGTGGGAGTCTGCTCATGGTAGGCAGGATCTGTAGAGATGGAGTGGGGATGTGTTTGTGGCTCCGATTTTTATACCAATCAGACTTTAGAAGCACTGATTAAGGTAAAAAGATACATTCAGTGAGTCAGTTCTACTTGATGTTGAAGAAAGGGGGAGGACAGCTGGAAAGCAGGGATAATTTCCAAGAGGGAAGTTTGAGTTCATGGCTGTAACTGTCTCCAGTGATTCACAGTGGGAAAACCAATTCTTGGACTAAAAAGTGAACTTATATTAAGACTAAATATATTAGATGATTTGATTATTGCCTATATCATAGCCAATTTGATTTAGGAAATGACATAGGAGATGAGCCCTCAGAAAAGACCATCACTGTCTGATGTGGAAAAGACAGAATAACACTTGATGAAGTTTCAGACAGTATATCGAGGGTACTTTATAAAATACATGTGTATACATAAATACATACATACATGTGTATGACAGTGTTAGTCTCCAATGTTCTTTTTCAATTTAATTATGAACAAAAAGGATCTCAGAGAAATTATTTAATAAAGGTTACACTACTTGTACAGTTGGAATGGAGGTATGCCACATGTATTTTCACACTTGATTATGAAATTAATAAAATTAGATACTATGCCTATGGTACTCGAAGCAAGGTGTTTGAAACATGGAGAAACCTTAGTGTTCTGCAAATTTTATTTTGATAGCAATAAGTGGCTATTTATTTTTGATTCATTTATTCATTTGTTTAAATTATTCATCAAAGTTTCATTTCTCTTTTTTTAAGATCTTTCAATTGATAATATAGTCTGAGCTGAGATATTTCATTTTGAAATGCTACAGAGAAGTTTCTTCTATTTTTGGGTAACTCTGGCAATAAGCCTTGGTTTTTTTTTTTCCTTAGCCCAAACTTGGCATGTAGCTTCTGCTGATTAATAGCATTTCTAACATCAAGATGAGATTAACACTAAGGTTTCTCTGATTCAACACTATAAGGTTTCTACTCTACATGAGGCTAAACTGTTAAGAAAAACCTTTAATGAGACAAAATCGTAATCTCTGTCTATTTTTGTCTCTGTTGCTCTCTGTAGCACACACTCTCATTCTTTTTTAATATAATTGATGTAGATAAATATAAATTACAGCATACAGATAAATATGTCAATATAATATTGGCTTATCATTATTGTTTTCTATTCAGTTTTCTTCTTTATAAATCAGTGAGTTCTAGAGGACTTACTATTCAATAATGAAATTAAATCCCTTCCCATTATACTCCAAGCCTATGGTTGGACATTTATATGAAGATTTATCCATTTGGGGTTCAATGTGATCTTGATGCTATCTAATGTTTCCTAACGTCATGTTTATATTCTGAGACTCAAAAGTATCAGACATCCATGTATAACTTGAAAGTACTAAACATGCTATTTGAGTAAAATCAAAAGATGATACTATAATTTTGATTTCTGAGAAATAATTTTCATGTTTCAGGCATTGCCAGGTTCAACTAGGATACCAAATTGAACTAATAAAAACAAGCATCATAATAAATAACTCAGTGTGAAGAGGGATGATACACCAAGAAATAAAGAAGTAAATACATAGGTATTTTCTGTTAAATTTCTGTGGATGTCTTTGATGTTATCTGTCACAAACTGATTAAATCATTTTTAACAAACTTGTTCAAAAATCTTTTATGCTTACACTGATACCTAAGAAGATTAATTTCTGAATCCACCCATTTGCTGTATGACCAAGGTAAGATATTATGAAGAGGTTAATAAGATAAAAGACACTATAGGATTCCTGCATTATATTTTTAACTTTTGTGTTAAGAATTATAAAAATACAGGTTTGTGCATCTAGTTGAGAGTGCTGGTTAGTGGCACTACTGGGGAGAGAGACCTTGCTATTAAAATGAATAAGGGAGAGAATGAAGGGATGCACGAAAATAATACAATTCCTAGAATACTAGAGGAGGAAACCTTTTCTTCTTTATGACAACCAAAGAGATTCCGGTTGGTAAGAAGAGGCTATTTCTAAAATTCATTCTTTAAGGAAAATACAACTAAGTAGCATATTCAGATTAAAATAACAGCAATTATAAATAAAGTATAAATAAAAAAATCCAAGAATCTTCATCCTGGAAATAAGATGGCAAGTAATAAAATGTCCTCATCTTAGTATTTTTAAGGTCATTATACAGAATAAAGCTACAACTCTACATGGTGTCAGGAATATGATTTGATGTTAGAAATACTATTAATCAGCAGAAGCTACATACCAAGTTTGGGCTAAGGGAAAAAACAAGATTTACTGCCAGAGTTACCCAAAAATAGAAGAAACCTTTCTGTGGTATTTTTGAAGTATCTCAGCTCAGACTAAATTATCAATTGAAAGATCTTTAAAAAAGAGAAATGAAACTTTGATGAGTAATTTAAACAAATGAATAAATGAATCAAGAATAAATAGCCACTTATTCCTATCAAAATAAAATTTACAGAACACTAAGTATGTTTCAAACACCTTGCTTCGAGCTGATTTTATTAACTTTTCAGTTAAGTGTGAAAATATGTACATTAACAAATGACTACTAGCAGGACTTCAAATATGTGGACCAACAACTGAATGTCCCTCTATCTTTAAATCATCGCGTCCCAATGCTTGATCACATCTAACCCAAATTGCCATTTATGTGAAATATCTTTGATGTCATTAAGAGAAAATTGCACAGCATTTACTTGGAAATAATTAGTAAAGAAGAAGTTGAAGTTAGGAACTAGAAAATTAAGCAAATGGGAAAACAGATTTAGAGTAAATAAATTTGCAACACAGTTTGATGGGAAAAAAATAAAATGAATCTTTAAATCACCCTCTTGTGCCAGTCTGGAGGGAGGAAGATGAAATGTGTGTGCCCATAATTCACGGCATGGACTTACAAAAAGTTACCCCAGGATAAGATAAAGCAGATTAGGATTTTTGATTACTGGATAAAGTATAATTTTCTCTTCATCTATGCAAAGTATGTTAACAGAGGGCACCCAATTTTACTGTGTCTTTGGGTCTATGTCGATATTTGGTCTGTAAGAGCCAGTACTGTGTGTCTTAAAATCAGGAAGAAATTTGCCACATGAGCATCAGATCACACTGGGAAAAAAAAAGCCAAAAAAAAAAAGCCATGTAATATGTATATTATGTGAAATAAGAGAAACAAATATATATATATCCACTTTATTGAATTAAAACAAGGACCAGAAATGTTTACAGTAATCAAAGAACTTGAAATGCAAATGAATTATCCAGAAAATTAGTTGATTTATTATGCAAAAAGAAGCTCTATCCTACTTAGTGACCCAAAATTCTAATTTTGATTTTAATATAAAATAAACTTAAGTGTAAGAATTTTCAGTATTTTATCCTTATAAATAAATGATTATCATGTTATTTTAAAGCTTTTGACAAAAAATTACCAGTCCTTGATGGGAGTATTGTCCTTCTGTATGCTCTTGTATTCAACCCTCAATCTATCCATGTGTGCAAACATACTGGCATATTTATTACATTGAATTTATAAATTTAATGTTGTTAACACCTACATATTTCCAAGCCTACAAGGTACAGTTTCTCAACATTTTCAAGATATCACTTTCTCCTTCAATATATAAACAAACATTTCAGCAAGCAAAACCAAAGCATATTATTTAAGTGTTTCATCAGAGAAGCATAGTCCCCAAACATTAGTAAATATTGAACTTCAGTTCATTTGAAACCTGTGCCTTACACTCTACTTGCCTTGAGGTCTACATAAATTGTACAATTTACCCAGGTATTGCTACACTAGCAAGGACTCAATATTTGATGTTTTGCAATTGTTTTGTTTTGTTTTTACTCTGTATTATTGGATGTTGGTTAACATCAGGATTTTTCTTGGTCAGCGAAGTGGATTATTCCAGACTAGACGCAGCATGCGTGAAAGAAACTAGTCATTGTACGAGTAGATCTGGTTCAACAACTTGGTTTCAGACTTTGTTCTTTTCTAACAGCCTTGAGCATGTCATCATCTCCCAACATCAATACATATACTAATAAAGCTCATTTAGTACCTACTCCACTGAGGTGTTCTGAGAACTTAGGCACAAATTATGATGCCTGACAGGAGAAGATATTTAGTGAATATTTGTTCTACACGAAGGAAGTGCTGTGTATAGAGTAAAACATTCCTAAATATATCCATTAATTTCTAAAGTTTTTGCAATGTTCTTCAGGGTGCACCAAGTTTGCAGCCAAGTTGTTTTTATTTGTTTTATTCACTTAAATTGTATCAGAGGAACATATTAACATACTTGAGTACTGTGAATGACCATCATGGAACTGTGTGCTGTCTCCAGAATTTAGTAACTATATTTGCATCCAGATTTACAGACACTAATAGTAGTGTTTTTTTCATCACACAAAGAGCAGAAGGTTTATTGCACCTAATGCATAGGTGATGCAGTCAAACCAAGTAAAGCCAGAACCAGAGAATACTGAGCTGAATCAAAGATGTTTCTTCAGCATTTCAAAAGAGAAAATTTCAAGTGCTAAGCCTTGAAATAGCACACAGAGTACACATGTTTTGCAAATTCCAAAGAACCTTATCCTTGGCAGTTGGTACTAGTTTCACATTCTGATCAATAATTTTATATCACCTAATTATAATTCTTTTTTTTAACCTTGAATTGCATGGAACACATGGGAATCTTTTTATTGTTTCAGTTTTTTTATATTTGAGTTTTGTTTTTGTAATTTTATGTAAGCTAAAAGTATAAGGACTTTATACCTAGTTTATTTATCTTAATGAAATGAAAATAATGAGAGACCATGATTTTTTTTCTGTCTTTGATAATGGTTCATAGTGTGAGAAATGATATTTTTGTAGGGAAATAAAAAAGAGTTAATGTTCTGAAATTCAGAATCCAGTATTAAGTGTCAACCCTTCAGTTTCTGTGAAATTTTGGCATTAGCTTAACCTCACTGCACTTCAATTTGCTTCCAGATAAAATGAGGATAATTAAATTCATCCTGCCTCCTTTACAAGGTGAGAGAATTAAATGAAATCAAAGATATTACAGCACCTTGTAATCTTTAAAGCACTGTATTAATGTAAGGGATTATTCATTTCATCATTATTAATAAACACTTAAACTCCTTGTATTACTACATTGTATAAGGCATCTTCAGAGGAAAATATCTAATGCTTTAGAATGCAAATCAATTAATTAATTCATTATTCCCTTTCATGATTTGAAAAGTTTAGCTTGCACAGAACCCACATTATCTGGCACAACAAAATCCTTCATTTTTGGTCTTTGCATAAACATGCATTTTGAGGAGAAATTATAGGTTGGAGAGTCTGCATTAACAGTGTTTGGTTATAGACAAAAACTGGGCTCTGCTTGGGACCTTGGGAGAGTTATTTAATTTTTCTCTGATTTTTAGTTATTATCACTGTAGGATATAGTCTGACCCTTTAGCATTTTGTACAGAGCTGATGAATAATGTTATCTGCATAATCATTAATATAAAATATCTCTAATTTACATGCTCTAAGAAATAGCAGAGAACAAGTACTTACAGTAATAAATTAAAAGCTAGATATATAAACAGCTTCTATAGAGTGATGCCAAATATTTAAATATTTAATCTTTATGTCTACCAATTTTCTAAATAATTTATGGCTGTTACATATAAAAATATAATAGGATAAATTCAAATATAAGAAGAAATAGAATATCAAGCTCAAGAAAACCTAAGAGATGCAAATTTTATCATACAGTATTCCCCAATTACTTCAAACATATAATTACTATGTTGGCATCTGAATGATGATCTGACCAGAAAATATAATGATGAAACCACTGATGGGGATTTATTTAACTTAAAAAAATTATATGAGAAATAGTAATATGTTACATGTGTGTGTGTAGGTCTTTTTTTGTTTCTGTCATTTGCCATAATATAAATTATGTTTTAACCTTTCCTAATATGAACTTCCACAATGATTTCTAAAGGAGTTTATGTATATATTATTCAAATAACAGTTACTGAATATTTTGTATCTTCAGTCACTATTTCAATCTATGTATCATCTAAGCATACATATATGCTTATTTTGATACAATCTAGCTTGTATCAGAAATTCATTAAATTTATTAAAATTTCATTAACTCTCAAGGAAAATATTTTCTCATTTTGGTTTTACTATTTTTACTGTTAGTTGATGCCCATTCTTCTTTACAGTGAGAGTACAATTTGCATGAAAGCAAATTTTTATTTTTGAATTTTCAGTAACATTTAGCACAATATTTGACAATTTGTAGGTATGTCTCAAAGAAACATTTGTTATATAAGCAACAAGTCACTAATTTAAAAAAAGTTGGGAATGAGGAAGAATGGTTTTAGAAAGACTGTCTTAGTTTCCAATCATAAGCAGACAAGACCTAAATATTTACAAAGTAGAACAAGAATTTAATAGCAGCCCTAGCAACAAGACACTTAGTCTAGAGTTCTCATTCTTCATTTGTTCTTCCACACCTGAAGTTGTGCCCTTAGATGCCACCCAGAGCTCTGTCTCTGTAGTACAAGACAGAAGATGAAATCATTATAACCATTTGTATGTGTATTTGTGTGTGTTATCTACTCATGCATTATTCCATTTAATTATGTCATATTAAGTAAGCATTATTCCCATTTTGTAAATAAAATTAATAATGGTAAGAGAGGTTAAACCATCCACAACTTCACAAGAAGAATAAATAGATTTGAGCATGATGGTGTCTTAATTTAGTGTCCATGCTTCTGTTAATCTATCCACCTGCCTTCCATAAGGACATTCTTCTGGAACTATGAACACTGTTCTGGCAAATCCTACTGACCTGGCAATTGATAGGAATTTTTATATGAGTATTTTTGGCACCATAACTTCTCTGAACAATACTACAATAGGGTTTAAATTTGGGACACATGCTCCATGATTAATAGAATTTGGTTCAGTCTCTAAAACAAGGCCATTTTTCCAGATACCTATTGTTTCTGGTCTTGAATTTCTCCATGTTTTTCTCTCTACATTCAAAATTTTTGAAACCACAGATTATCATTCCTTAACTGCACTATGATAAAATTGTCATCACTTTAAGATAAAGGAATTAGAAATTTCATAGAGTAAGTTCATTTTAGCCAAACTTTGAGGATTAAAAGCTGTATTGCAGGAATAAATAGTAAGGTATACTCATGAAAATATCATTTACAGAGGAAACATTTGCATTTGAAACCTGAACAATGTATTCAAGTAAAATTCTATTTCCATTGGCTAGAGAAGTTCATTTACAGAACACCAAAAGCCCATTAGTGTTAAAACTAATAACATATGTCTAGAACTTTTTTTCTGATGTCTCTTTTTTTATAAGTGAAATCACTGAATCAACAGCTATTAACATAGTTAGAAAGTTTTAATTAAGCCAAGTTAAAATAGAGGAAAAATAACATTTCAGTCATAAAGTTTAAATTTGCATAGAATATAAAAACTAGTTTGAGTTTCTAAAAATAGAAATGTAGAGTTCTATCTGCCCCAATTTCATAGACTGGGTGTGTGTGTGTTTGTAACAAGAAAAGTCACTATTCTATCTCACAGTCTGACTGTCTCCCTACATTATTACTTGTGTGTTCGTACTAGTCTACCCAGTAGTGTTATAGAGGTATGATAAAAAAATGTTAAATATAATAATTTTGCCCCTGATTTTGTGCACATTGTGGAATCCAGTAACTATTCTGGAGAAGAAAGGAAAAACAAACAAATGCCATACAAACAAAATGCCATGAGGTAGATGACATGAAATTCATTTCCATACACCTTGATAAAATACATAAAAATGAAATGTGGGGTGGTTTTATGACTCATGATTAAACATGTAAAATTGGAATTAATATTGTGATTTTAGTCCCACCCTTATAAGTGTCTCAGTAGAAGTCAGTGCAAAGATTGAATTATTTTGTGCAAATTGCTTAAATCATCAACAAAAAGAAAATGTTAAATCTGAAATAAAGAGGGTGTGTGTCTGTAATTGTGTATGTTGTTGGGGTAGGGAAGTTTAGGTCAGCTGGTGCAGGCTGCTGAGTAATTGTTGTGATATGCCAGTGGTGAAGTTTCTTGCAGCTCATAAACAAATATTCATGAGACTTTGGATGTATTTTTTTGTTCATTGAATGTTAATACTACAGCCTAAATTAGCATATAAATTCTGAAGATAATGTGATGATATGAATAGATTTGCTAGTCACATTGTGTGATTTGACTTAATTCGGTCCCCACCCTCAAACAATAATTTTATAGATTTGCCAGTGAAATATTTCACTGTTTACTTCAGTAAAATTATTGAAAGTAATGTAATATCCTAGAATGTATAGACCCCCATGTGAAAACCATTTTGCAAATTTGCTGATTTGGCTGACCTAAGATAAATTTATCTTCGTGTCTTATCTCTATTCTGCATTGGAGAATTGCCTCTCATCAACCAACCCTTCACGTTATGGTCTTTGGGGGAAAGGCTTGCTAAACTTGAGAATATGACCCATGACTGGAAAATCTTACTCTTCTTCTCAGAAAAGTGAACCTTGAGCACAGAAAGTAAAGGCCACATGTGTTAGAGCTCCTTCATTCCAGGATGAATGAAACTGCCCCTGGTGCATAAACTCCCAAGCTGTCCTGACTTCCAACTCCTGTCTTTTCCCAGATCCCATTCTTCAGCTTTGCTTTGACTTTTTGAATTTTCCCATCAACTTACATTAAATTTGTTTTATTTTCCTTTATATGTGTCTATTATTTCTCTTCCTTTCCTTTTCTCTTTTTTCTTGAATCAGCCACAATCAGTTTCTGTTGTAACAAACAAAAATTTACATATATAGCCAATTTGATTATGAAGCCCTGTAACTGGACTTTATATTTTACCCCCTACCTTGCAGCTCTATATTCAGAGGCTTTACTCTAATTGCTGATCCCATGTGTAAATTGTAGAGAGGAGTGGCTTTGTAAAGAAAGGAAAACAAAAATTTCTTATATGGAATAGCGTATACCTCTCTTTATATATGAAGTGATCTCAGGTGACCACTTTGTCACAGGATGCTGTCCCATGAGCATCCCCTTTAATGACACTAATTTAAGCAAACAACCACAACCTGAGAGTGTCTGTATTACATTCTCCCCTGCCCACCCTAGCCACAGGCAAAGTTACTTAAATCTTTTTACACCGATGTATGATAAAGATTATGGTTCATTTTCAGGTCTCAACTGAGGGTCATGAAATATATACTCAAGAAAGGAATTTTACCGTAAAGCCCAGAATTAAAAATTCAAACTTGTGTGGAGGACTGGCCAGATATGAGTTCCATAATAGATAGTGCACAGAGACAAACCGGGTAAATGGAAATACACCAAGATTCTAAAAAATAACAAAACTAACCGATATTTATTGACATTTTAGTATGCTGGTGTAACCCCATTCAATTAGTGGTTATCATGTCATTGATTCCTGTAAGTTTAAAATGTGTATTTTACCAGTGAGTAAAGACAAACCACTTTTTAAAGACAAACCACTTGCTCAGCAATACACCATTGTACAGTTGGAACTCAGAGCAGGTAGCCTAACTCTTGGGCCAACAATCTTTACCACTGATTTTGGCTGCTTTCTAGCTGCGTTGTAACAGTGAGAACTGGAAGAAAGGAAAGGTGCTGACTTCTGGGAGTAGTTGTAGATGCAGGGAGAGGCAGAGGTTGCATGGAAAAGACAGAGTTGTGAACTTACGTATGTTCATGGAGTTATGCATGCGTATGTGTGAAGGTGGAGGGGTAAGGTTGATATCAGTGAGAAGATTTCATAGTATGAAAGTGAAAATTGTAAAAATAAGTAACATCTGAGTCAGGAAGACAGAGGACAAGGGACAGGGAGGGAGAGACAGAGAGAGAAAGCACTATGGTCAGTAAAGCAAATCCCTATTTCCCAGAGTCACACAAGAGTTGGGCAAATGAGGGAGGTTTTGTTTAAATCTACCTTTTACCTGATCTGTCTTGGCATAGCTCCTGTACCCTTCTTTCTTCTTTGATAAAGAAAACGGGATTGCCTTTGACAGTTTAAACATATTCATCCAATTACATGTTAAATTCTGAGCAAAGCTGAGCCTCCTGTTGTGAAAATGACCTGCAATACAGATTTGCAGTCTTAGAGAACCATGATGTTTATCTAAATTGTCTGAGTTTCCTGTCAAGTTTGACAGACTAAAGAGTCTCAGAATACTGTCCATCTTTTTGAGTATTTTAGTAGATTATTAAAGGAGTTACCAAATGTGTATTTTTTTTCCCTAGAATGTGAATGTTTATTCTGTGTTCCGTTCAGGGAGAACCAATGCAGCCTGAGTTTGAAGTGTTGCAAACAGCTCAGTAATTCACTCTTTCTCCTTACCCATTGTTAGTCCCATGGAAAGATGGACCAAGTAATAAAGAGAAGGAACCAGGGCTGCAGGTTGGGAATTGCATCAGATTGACCAGTCAGGAAACCAGAATTCTCTTCCCGATTCCGCTGCTAACTAATGGAATAATGTGGGCATGCTCGTAAACCTATCTGAGTCAAGTGCTTGTATGTAAAATGAGAGGTCTAGACTTTATAACAGATTATCTTGAAAGGGAGCAGAATATGCAACCCCAAAATGTGCCACTTTGGCATGTGGATTATTTTGAGCTGAAGGCAACCGAGACCCAACAGATTCAGGAAAAAATGTTTCCCTCTCCCTTAACTGGCTGAGAGAATTTAAAAACGGGCCTTGCCCAGAAAGAGAGCAATAACTGCAGATAAAATTTTTATCTGAAAACATACCTGCATGGCTAGGCAAACATCTCATTAACCACCATCTGCTCTTATCTGCCTGTGAATTGCCCTCCCCACCTTTGAAGTCCCAAGGCCCTGTCCCACTCCTTAGCTTAGAATGGCAATGTACTTTCAAATGTGTTTTCAAATAAAAATTATTTTAACCTGTAATAGACAACATGTTCACTTTTCATAGAACTCCAGGCTTTCCTCCTCAATAGCAGTGACACACCTCATGGACACTATTATTGTAACTGCACATTAAGGCTGAAGAATGAGTCCCTTGGTTCCATCTTTTACACGTGGGTTTTAATACCTAACATTTAGCAGACTAGACTCAGATTAGTATGTCAGTTTGTTTAATATTTTCAACTGTTTCTTTGAAAAAATCCCTGATAGGCAGTAGAGTATTTTTCAAGGAAATCTAATGTGTATGTTAGTAAAAAATACTCATGCATCTATGCACCATTTAATTTCTTCCACAAGCTCTCAGATGTTGTCCAAGTCAGCAAAGTTATCAATGACCTTGAAAAAAAGGAAGACATCTATGTGAATGTGGATAGAAAGTGGAACCTCAGAAGGGACACAATGCCAATTAGATGGCTCAAAATGGACAAAAAATATGACAGAATAGTTTTAGGGAGGGTTTTCAACTTTATGCATTTGAAGCAATGTTAGTTTTTTTCAGGGGGATGGGTAAAATAAAAATTCATATCCATTTCATATTGTTTCATGACTTTAGTATCTTTTATTGCAGCAGAATTCTTTGTGCAAATGTCTGTTCCTCCAGTAGATTTTCAGGTCTTAGCTTTGAACTCTGGATCTTGAAAACTACCTCTTAAAAAATAGGTGTTTGAAAACTCCTACTCAGCCTGCACTGCTCATCTTAAAAGTCACTGTCTCAAAGAAGACTCTCCTGATCTCTGCAGGATAAGCCAGGCCCTTTTATCATATATAGTTATAGCCCCAGATGCGTTCCTTCTACTTAGTACTTTAAAATTATATATTTATTTGAGCTTTTTCCTCCTCTAGGCTTCTAAACTCCTGAGAGACAGGAAACTTATCTGGTGAGCTTTTAGTTCAATATCCCAAACTCAGTTCCCAACATTAATTCACAGAAGTTAGACATGTAATATTTTTTTAAAAGAATGAAAGAACAAATATATCAATAGCACTGGAATCAGGTTAACATCTCCCATGTATTTGATGTGGGTTAAAAATCACACATTGAATTCAGCCAGATGTGCTTATAAAATTTCTACAGTTTCCCAAACACAACACAGAAGATTCTATTCTGTATCTTCCCCTCCTACCTCACAGAAATGTTTGTATTTATTTGCCATACATTTAAAATGTATATATAAGCTTCAGGTATACAACATTATAATCTGACATCTAGGTACTACAAAGTGACACCTCCAAAAGTCTGGTTTCCATCTATTGCCCTACAATTAGCCCCATTCATAGCTTTCATCCACCCCAACCCCTTTCTCCTCTGGTAATCACCAAACTGTTCTCTGTGTCTATGAGTGTTTCTTTTGTTTTGTTGGTTAAATAAATATTTAGTTTTAGATTTCACATATACTTAAATAATACAGTATTTGTCTTCCTTCTTCTGATTTATTTCATTTAGTATAATACCTTCAGGTCTATCCATGTTGTTGCAAATGACAAGATTTCATTATTTTTTATGGCTGAGTAGTATTCCACTATATACATCACTTCTTTATCGATTCATTCACTGATGGAAATTTAGATTGTTTCAATACCTTGGCTATTGTAAATAATGCTGCAATGAACATAGGGGTGCTTTTATCTTTTTGAAATAGTGATTTTGTATTCTTCAGATAAATATCCAGAAATGGAATAACTGGGTCATATGGTAATTCTAGTCTTAATTTTTTAAAGACACTCTACACTATTTTGCAATGGCTGCCCAAGTTTATAATCTCAACAGTGTACAAGAGTTCCCTTTTCTCCACATCCTTTTCAACACTTACTGTTTCTTGTCTTTTTGATACTAGCCATTCTAACAGGTGTGAGGTAGTATCTCATTGTGGTTTTGATCTGCATTTCCCTGTTAATAAATGAAGTTGATAATCTTTTCATGTGCCTATTAGCCCTCTGTATGTCTTCTTTGGAAAAATATCCATTCAGATTCTCCACCCATTTTTCAATTGTACTGTTTTTTTGTTTGTTTTATTTTTGAATGTATTTGATTAGGAGGACAGGTCTACACAAGCAGATCTCTTACTTTTTACTTTTTTTGCTTTGTTTCCTTCCACAGGAAATATGTCAGTTTGTTTAATATATTCAACTACTTCTTTGAAAAACTCCCTGATAGCATTTTACTGAAAGTATTTGCAAGGAAATCTAATGGGTATGTTAGTAAAATAATAATACTCATACTTCTAAGCACCATTTAATTTCCTCCACAAGCTCTCAGATACTGTCCAATTCAGTGAAGTTATCGATGACCAGCAGCTAAATACAGATGAAACATTACCATTCATTAAGCCTAAAGAAAACCTATTTTTAACCTATTTTCTCACTGAATGATTAGTGCCATGGCTTCTTCAAATGAGAACAATTCACAGCAGGGACCTACCTTTCCATCTATCTTTCTATCTATCTATCTATTTATCTATCTATCTATCCATTCATCCATTCTGTAGCTTTAATCTTTATCAAGAAAAGTGATTCTTCTCATTGTAGGAAATTTAAAATAATAAAAGGGGAATACTATTATAAATGACTGAATCATGTGAAATAACAATGTAAAGCTTTGGTCAAGGTGCATGTATGTTAGGTAGAACTTACTTTATGTGCTCTTTTAAAATATGCTCCCATCTAAGTCTGATTAACCTATTTTTTAAAAGTGACCCCAAAGGCCAAATCACTAATAATTCTTTATCCAATAGATATTGTTTGAGAATTTCCTTGAAAGGAGGAATGAAACACGTCAGATAAATTAAATGAAAGGAACAGATATAGATTGAGTGATGTACATTCTGAGCCTGAACTTTTAATTTCACTAAATATTATTTTCCATCTTCATGATCACATTATATTGAATTGTTGGAACTTCAATTTCCTCTACTATTTCATTTAATAAAGCCTTTGTCTCCTCTGAGCTCTTAAAATGTTAGTTTTAAATCACATTGACTTCACCCTTTGCAATTTACATATGTTGAAGAAATAAAAGCCTTTTCAAGAGTAACCACTGGGGCCTGAGAGGCCTCAAAGGAGTGTTAAGACCTTGAATTTAATGTGAGCTGCCTCAAACACAAAACACAAATTCTCCCTGTGGAATACTAATGGATTTTGTGTGTAGTTACATTTTCTTGTGATTTTTCTAAAGTCCAGGAGCAGCCCATGTATAAAAGAGCCTTTGTGCTGGTGACTGGGAAACAGAACTCCAGTTCAGAGGCAAAAGGGCAGCTTTCCATAAGTCACGTTACATAGTCAAATTGACACTTGAATAATTAGAGGAGTTTTGAAAGTCTAAAAAGCAATAATATTGAAACTGCAATTCATGGATTGTGCATCACATGCCTTGAGTTGAGAATCAGATTTCTATGAAGATTCATCCAAAAGGATGTTTTAAATAACAAAAACATAGTTATAAGTTTGGTCTTTAATATCAACAGCGGATTTATTGTATTTAAATTTAATTTATTCTTTTTTTTCAAAACCACAGTTTTACTTTATTGCTCTGGAAATGTATGCCTAGTTTTAAACATCAACAAGATACATGGAAGAGCTCAAAAAGTTCAGGGGATGCTGATTTCCTAAAATGACCTCTGTCCTAACCTTATGATAGATATTTCTTATATAATTCACATGCCATTAAATGGTCCAAGAAGGTTTAAAACATGACAGAAAGCCAATGATGTGCTAAGAAATTCTTCATGATGTATTTATTCTTTGGATTCACTTGGGGGCTTAGCAAAACCCAGAAGTTCAATAGAAGTAACAATGAAGAATGCATTATGGAGCAAGCAGGCATTTAAATCCTTGTTCTCAAAACTTGTTGCACAATTGTACCATATCAGGTGTTAAAAAAAATAGGGATATGACCTGACCTAGATAAATTACATTGAAGTCACTTGGGCTACACTGTCCAATACAGTAGACAATAGTCACATGACACTACTGAGCCCTTGAAAGGTGGTTAGTCTGAATTGAAATGTGCTTTGAGTGTAAAATACACAATGAATTTCAAATATTTACTATGAAATCAACTAATGTATTACAATGATTTTTTTCTTCAACCAAACTTCAGACAGCTTCTTCTGAGTCCTCTTTTCAAATAGGTCTTGTCCCTAAGCCTGGTCCTGTGCCTGCCAAGGCATTTTAATAAAAATCCTGGTGATGAAGTAGAGCAGGGACATGGGACAAGCATCACGATTAATTTTTCCTTACTATGATGAAATATGCTGAGATAGTGGAGTAAGAACAGAAGGGACTCCATCTTAAGACTCAGATTCCACTTTAAAAACCAGGGAGTTAGGAGGTAAGATTCCTAACATATTTTATGTTAGTCAATGACCTACCCTATCTTGAGGAAGTACAAGTTGTACTTAATGGTATGTTCCCACTGCTTGAAGGTAACCACTATCTTGAAGAAGACTAGCATCAGGAGTTTATCGGACAATACGTAGAGAACTGACTATGGATAATGACATGTCTGTCACTGGACACTGACATCATGAGACTACATGTCAAACCTACATCCCCTAGCCCTTTGCCCTATTCTTGAAAGCCTTAAAAGACAGTATCCTAAACTTTTAAGCATATCTCCTTTCTGAGGTTGCCTGCACTCCCCTTTCTTCGAGTGTGTATTTTGCCTAAATGCTGCTCAACTTACTGCGTTTTGACTCTGCTCTCTTCCAGTGGTGATTCTTTGCTATTTCATTATATTTTCTGGACATAATCATTAGTCTTTTCTCTCTCTCTCTGTTGTACTTCAGACAAGTAGGGAAGGGCTACTGAGAGCTCTGATTTGGGCTTGTAAATTCCTGTCACCTGGGTGACCCAAATAGAACTGCAGCTGTATGACTGTGCTCTTTAGTAGCCTGCCCCAAATCTCATCTCTTTGTTTTGGGAAGTTCTCAGAACATAATCTCAATCCATCCAGTGCTCTGTGGTGGCTCCTCCAAATCCTGAGGTGGTATGGACTTAGTTCCCATGCCATGCGGATTCAAGTGGACACTGAATGCCAGGTGACTCTGGCTTCAAGAGTTGGCAAGGGATTTGCCCTATGCCTAGGAGGAGTTCAATGAACGTGCCTTTCTCCTTCTGGTCTTTCTGCCTGCACAGCTGCTGACATTCACTTCTACTCTCGCTTTAATGAATTCCTTCCTCACCCACACTCCTCAGACCTGTTAGAGAATTCTCTCTCCTTTAGAGTAAAGAACTCTCCCCTGTCCAGGTTAAGGTTTCACATAGTGTGCAGGGAGAGACCTCCCCGAGAAGCGGCTGCCAGACAACAGTAAGATAGTTTTGCTGGGATCCACTCTTGATATCTGATAAATTCTTCATTCTCTACCACTGAGAAGAATCTTGTTAGACCAGTTTAGCAAAACACCCTACCTTTGATGTCATCTCTTAGTAATTTTCCATCCATTGGTCACCTCATTCTTCTCTTTGGCTATAAATTCCCAGTTGTCTTTCTTGTATTTGTTGTTGAACTCAGTCTCTCCCTGCTTTTGCAATAATCTTGAATAATATCTGTATTGCTATATTTAATAACTGTCCAGTGAATAATTTATCTCAGCAATACAAAAATATATAAAACATTTCAATAATGTTATATAGAGGGCATGTTGAATTATTATTTGGGATACATTGAGTTAAATAAAATATATTAATAAAATTAATTTGACCTGTTTTTTTTTATTTTTTTTTCTAAGGTGGCTAAGAGGAAATTTAAAATTACATATTTGATTTGTAATATTTTTTCTTAGATAATAGTGCTCTAAGAGTAAAACCAGGGCATCTGTCACTTAGGAAACATTCCAGGTGATTAAATGTACAGGGAGGATTGTGGCCTTAACTTTTAATCAAACCAACACAGGAGTAAAACCTTAACATAAATATTATACAAATATGTTATAGATTTTACTATGCAACATGGACAATTTTATTAGCTTTACATTTACTAACTTGTCGTAGGATCATTATATGGTAAGAATGATTATTATCCCCATTTTATGCATGTTAAAATGAGGTACAGAGAGACAAACTGCCTTGCTCCATGTCCTAGAGATAGTGAAAATAAGGGTCAGAATTTGAAGTTTCAAATTCAAAACATGACTTAAGAATTCATGTTTTCCACTATTATTCCCGACTATTGGAAATATTTAGACAAAGGTTATGTATACATATACATATACATACACACACACACACACACACACACACACACACACACATATATATATATATGGCTTTGTATCTCTATTTAAGCAATTGGGAGACAGATTCGCAGGTATATCAAACTTGTCCCAGGGTCACATCAGATTTCACCCAGTGTGTTTCCTTTAAGGGTTGACTTGGTTGGTAATCCTACTTCCCAGTTTTCTGGTCTCCTCAGTATTATAGCAAATAAGCTATTGCAATAGACCCCTGTTTTATTTGTACTTGAAATAAAATGAGTATTTTCATCTGATTTAGAGCCCATGTATGACTCACTGAGAGGGGTTAAAGAGTTGGTTAGTTCAGGAATCTTTGCTATGGTGCTGAGTCAAGTATGGCCCTGTGCTAGCAACATGAGTAAAGGTGGAACAGTCAAATACAGACATCTGTGTTTGATCTGTAAGAGATCGGTTGCTGGGACATCATGGACAACACCAAATTACCATCCTCAAAGAGTTAGGACAGTGTTTTAATTTTATAGAAAAACTATATGTATGGTATCATATCCCTGAAATTTGAACTCAGTAATAGTCCATATACCAGGATTTGTCACTCCTCCTTCACCACATACTTTATGTTATTATTATTCCAAAGGTTGCAAAAGTACTGAGAACAGAAATAAGATTATACATAAATAGATGACAATCCTCTACAAATGGGTATCACTTTAGAATACCTTGAAATGCTGACTGATTTTAAAAAACATTTTAGGCTGCAGTATATTCATCTAGAACCAAGATTCATAGCTTTGATGAGACTGAGGTTTGTTTCTGATTCTAAGTGTAATTCCTCTCTGCTTTTGTTCCTTGTGCTCTGTTTCATTTCCTTTATAGATGAGATGAGGTCCACAGCATTCTCTTTTCGTTGTCCCTAGATGTCCCTGCTGGCAGGTTCAGTTACTGGACTGCGCAGTACGAGCGTGAGACTATGTGCTGGAATTGAGGAAGCATCAGATTTGGCAGCCGAGGGCCATAATTATTGACTCCTAAGTGACGTGAGCACATAACTCAACTTCCGTGCACTTTATATTTTTTTATTCTGAAAAATAAACATATATTACTTTTCTATTTGTAGGGATCAAGTGGAATTTGTATAAAATAAGTGAGCATGGTGCCAAGATTTTTTTATTGATTGGTTATTTAATATGATTGGAAGTTCCACATGCCTTTCCTTTACTTTTTTCTCCATAAGAAATGATACAGTTGAACAGATCCACAAGAAACTCACACAAATGTATACATGTGCATATATACACATACATACACACATACTCATACACATAGATACAGATAAATCAGATGAAGTTACCCTGATGCTGTGCCTTGTTATAAAAATGGACCAATAATATCCTACAATATTATCATAAGGATAAATCCAAAACCCACAATATGATCTAAATCCCTCCTCACTTTCCATATGTCATCTCCACATCGCCTTCAAGCTATCCATATTCTGAGTTCCTGAAGGAAGACCAAATCATTTCCACTCTGGCCAGTCCATCTTGCCTAGCTCTATCAGATCTTCCTAAAAAATATGGTTCCTATTCCTGAACAATAGTCCTGTGGCAAAAATTTTGTACCCGTGATCATTCAGAATATAGACTGAAGCCTACATTCTTCTGTGCATCTCTTTGTTCTTTTGTATCTAAATTCACTATGTTATTATGTCAATATCAGCCAATTTATGTCATATCTTTCCCTAAACTTTTTTGCTCATGGATTCCATGACAAAACCTGTCCAGCAGATCAAATGAAGTAGAACATACCCTAGAAACTATGACTTAGAACAGGGAGCTTATCAGCCTGGTAAATCAGAAAATATTCCGGCATCTCTACGCTTTCATACCAATGCCAGAACTACCCTTACTGCCAACTTACTCTGCTATGAAAGATGTGGTGGAGACCACTAACTGCCTAAAAAAATGTGTATCTTTCAAAGATTAAAAACTTAATTAGGCATATCAACATTAGTTCTCAGACTCCCGTCTGAAATTTAGGCTGACCTTGGCTGGCTGGTGGCTCTGGTATCACTGGAATTCAGTAATGTGGATGTAATTATCTGGAGATTCCATGGGATGAGTGATTCAAGTTGACTTTCCTCATATGTCCGGCTGTTGACATTGGCTGTTGCCAGAGCCACATTCTTTGTGATGTCCCTGCCAATGTGCTCTCTCTTCATTCAATAATCTTACCCCAGGATGCCTCGCTTGATCATAGGGTGCCCCATGGACCTCTCCAACAGCACCTGGTTGGAAGCAATGTGTACCAATTCTAGGCTAGTACATCACGGGCATACTTTCCCATGATTTCTTTCTATTTCCTACATGCTAGAAACAAAACATGGTGGTGACTTCAATCATGTGGATGATGCTACTGACCTGTGTGTGGCCCTCAATGACTCAGAGGAACCTGGGCCCTGATGTGATTGTGAGGAGAGCAACTAACCCACCTACCTGGCCTTTTTAGCTCAGGACAATTATGTGGAAGAGACATAATTAACTCCTTTGTTCTTTAAGTTGCTGTATGCTGAGTTTAAGCCTATCCCTCCAAAAAAATACAGATGGAGCACAAATACAGTATGTATCCTTATGGTAAGCTAATATGAAAGTTAGGGGTGGTAAATTCCAAATATTAGTGTCTATAACCTAAAAACAAAATGTACAATAGACACACTCCAATTGATGTAATCAGAAAAGGGATTTTTCCCCCCCTAAATGACTCCATAGAAGTTGAAGGTTTATAACAAACATCAAAGTTCAATGGAATTATTTCTATAAGGAGGGAAAATAGACATAAGGATTAAGTCTTGGTCTTGATAGGAAACACCAACATCTATGAATACTGAAATGAAAGAGAAAGCAAAACGACTTCAGCTATCAGTTCATCTAATGACAAATAAAAAACCACCATGCTATCACTGAAACCTTAACAAGAATATTGATTATTAAGTGAATTTTACCATTTTCTCTACATTTAGTTGTTATACTGTGTGGGCCAAACAATTGCAATTTGTAAGTTTAATAGGATACTTGAAGGAGACAGTTAAGAGAGAACATTTGAATAGCCCATAAAAAGTCACTCCTCTTTCCCAGGGGGATAATTACCTGTGGTTATTGAGTAAACTCCACTAGAATGTTATTAGTGCTTTGAGTGGTTTTGGGAATAGTCTTAAGACTGTTCTGAGGAGGATGGGAACTGGGGGAAGGACTGAGCAAGCCCTCCTTCCTCTCCCAGTGATAATAACATCTAATTCATTCTCCAGAGGCCAAATATACTAAATCTAGCCAAACTAATTTATTAACTAGGAGAAAGTATTCTTGAAAAAATAAACAAACCAAAAGGATCCTGGAAAGAACTAGGGAGTGTTTAAATAGTGAACTTTGAAATATCCACCTGCTGGTTTCTTGTTCAGCATTGACCACTAAGCAGAGAGGAACCAAGTTTTTCTCCCTGTCCTATAAGTCATCATGAAAATATTTTTTTATCTTTTTTAAAATTTATTTGAAAGCAATTGCATGGTTTAAAATCCCAGTTTCTGACTCATGGTGCTTCTTATGAGCGCTTCCCTGTTGTGTTTGTTTATCTAATTATCTCACCCTCTCTCTCATGTTCCAGGTTCTAATAGGTTTCTTTGCACAGCTCCCTAGATACTCCACAGAGTTTGCAGCAGTATAAGAGATTAGGCTTACACTGAAAGTTTACTAGAACTGGAAGGGAGTCAGAAATTCTGAACTGCAACCACCTCATTCTACAGAGAACAAAACTGAGGCATAAAGAGAGGGAGATCCTCATCTAACATCATTGACTAGGGGTGGCTGAGGGAGGGCCAGTTACCAGGCCAATCAGAGTAGAAGAGGAGTTGTGTTACCACCGTGCAGCCTCTATTAGCCTTTCCCTACCTGTCTCTTGTCTTCCTGAATGGACATGGCCTTGAGTATAATATTTGGCAAAGGCTTCTCAAATATTAACATCCAAAAAAACTACTTCAGAATCCTTTTGGGGAAAAATATGGCTTTTTCTTTTCAATAGATAAAAGTATATGAAAAATTATGGCCATAAACAAAATTAGAAACCTAATTTTCCTATGTTTGGTTTCCATTGTTACTTATTTTTACCTACCCAAATCTTACCCATTTACTTACAAGAGATGAATGCAATCCAGCAAGAATGCTAGCCAGTTCTCAGGAAATCATTTGTAGTCCCTCTATGCATAGCCAAGAATAGTTTGCAATGCATGACAGAGTCTATAACATATATACTATATTTGGAAAACTTTTCCTTAGAAGATGACCATTTAAATAGCAAACTATTTTAACCATGAAAATGCTTCTAATAAACTTAAGAAGCAACTCTTAGAATTCTTTTCATCTAGCAGATATCGTTGGCTGATTAGTCTCTATAAACACAACAAAACAGAATCTTTCAAAAAGAAATGGCTTTCTCAAGTAGAATAATTTTAAAATCCTCAATATTGTGTACTCATCCAATGCACATATTTAGACATGTTCAAGCACACCCATCAGTTAATCTTAAAAGTTATAACATTTTTATGGGCAACTTTAACTATTTAACTTAAATATATTTTGCACTTGAAAGTTGGAATATAATAGGTAGACTTAGTGGTCTTATTCTGGGAGGAGAAATGAAGTCAAGCAGAACATTCACAGTGGGAATTTGGAGGTTTCAAAATGCAAGGCAGAGCCTAGTTTAATCAGATATTGTACAGCAATGAAGCTTTATGAACAGAATGAGAGTCAAATCTATTAATCCAGGGACAATAACTTTCCTAGAGCAAGTTTTTAAAAGCAGTACAAGTAATCATGGATTATCTCTTTTCATAGCTAATTTAGTACAGATAAGAATTAGGGATGTTGTATATGTGGATAAGTAAAATAAACACTACAATTCTTTAGTAGACAACATTTGGGGGAATATGTTGAGAACAAGTTACAAATTACATGTCTTCATATTTAATAATATCAGTGTCATAGATTACCTAGGATTTAATAATTGTAATTTCACCTGCAAGGTATGATAGCTTTCATCAATCATGTATGTACATGTATATAATTAAATACATTATTACATGTATATAAGCTATTAGTATTTAATAGCAATCATTTTCAAATAATGTATTATAAAGTAATGCTTTTTTATTAAAAAGGACATTCCTCCCTTCCATTACCAATGTTTTAAGAATTTATTTGTTAATATGATTCCATGTAAGGAATATGCAGGGACCAGATCTAAGAATAAGTGAATGAATTGTTAAGCATTTCAGATGGTGGGCTTTCTGCCTAAATTAGGACCTGGGAAAGATAGGTTTACATGTGAGGTTTCAGGATACTAATATTCAGAAAGCTAGAGAGGAGTGGGGTTAAGAAGATGTTTTAATATCAATTGATTTGAATGGCATTTCTTTTGTTTGCTTTGCAGCTTTATAGGCACAAACATTAGATTCAAATAGAAATGCCTTCATGATTTTTTACACAGCTGAGTTAATCTCCTGTAGTTGGATATCTTCCATTCAAAAAATGTTCTTGTTAATATTCCTTGCTCCCTGGCACTGATCTCGGCATCCACCTCAAGTACTGCTGAAGTATTTATTCAACATTCATCATTCCATACACACCTAATTAAGTTTGACACGTGAAGAACTGCAGATACAGTGGCCAATAAGTTATGCACGGAGCCTGCTCTGCCCCATAGCCTGATGTAATGTTTAAGTCAAATGAAGGGAAATTTGCACAACACTGAGGAGAACATAGAAGGAGCATCTCACCTAGACGTTGGGAATTAGTAGCTGTTGAGAACTGCCAAACAAAGGCTCCTAAGAAGAAACTGCATCTAATACAAATCTAATCTTCCTAGCCACTACGCATTGCCTTCATCTCAGCATGTACCGCTCTCACGGGTAAATCCACTGGAGAGCCGTAATTACTCTTATCCTTTTGCTCATTGTCAATGCTTGTTTATTAACCCTACATACTTTCTCTCTCTCTACCTACCTCCTTCCTCTCTCTCTCCCATCTCTCCCCTTACCCCCCTTTTTCCTTTTCTCTTTCTTTTTTAAACCAGAGACTCAAGAACACAATATATAATTGAATCTAGAAACTCAGTTTTATTAATATTGATGTATAACCATTCAAAGTAATAATGTGTTTCAACTATCTAATAGGGGTGAGCAAAACATTGAGTGTGAATAAAAAAAGTGGTAAAATCACATAAAAAACTACACATTTAAATATAATAATCAAATTCAAAGGACATCATTTTAATTCTTAAGATCTCACCAGAAGGAAAAATAAATGCCTATCTGAAAAGTAATAGCATAAATAAACATAATTTTAGTGATTGGTCTGATAATATAACCCAGTTGGTTTGTAACACTGTCTGATACTAATTCTTGGACTCTGCATGACTCCATAAAAATGAATGAAACATAATCATGAAGATATACTACTTTTCTGTGCATGTTATTATAAATTTAGTTTATATTGCCATTATCAAAGTGAGCATAAGTTGCAACACCACTTTAAACAAAGTATCACAATTAAACTGTTTAATAAAGTTAACAAAGAATAATGATTTATATATTAACTGGCTAATAAAGTGAGATGGTAATTGATAAAATTATGGCGACACCAAAAGAAACAAAAAGTTAAGAATTTCAGTTTAAAAGACCATGGGAATTATTTCTTAGGATAGCTACAAGTTTAGTTCCTCATACTGGGCATTATTTTCAAATTCAGATAAGTTTTAAGATAAATCCCAAAATCAGTGTAATCTTCATTTATTTTCCTAATGCCTCAATGCTATTTTAAGCTTAAACCCTCAGAAACAGCACTTTACATCCGCATGTACCTTTCAACAAATCACAAAACCAGATGTAATTTGAATGTCTGAAAATAGAGGAATAGGTAAATAAGTAGTAGTACATCTATAGAAAGCTAAGAAGTAATTTAAAAATTATTATTACTGTTACGACCCTTACAACAGAGAAATATTCTATTCTGTCGAAAGCACAGTAAAATATTATATGTTCACTTTTATATTAACTAGGTAAAGGTTTAATAAGTGTAACAGACACCATTAATTAAGTGCCAATTCTGTGTTTGAATTGGCACTTAGAAGTTTTAAAGATGTTATAAAATTAATCTCCCTAAAACATTAAATGCCATACATTTTAAGATGCACCATCAAATTAATAACAACTAGAGACGGGAGGAAGAAAATGAAGTAATACATGTAAATTTATGAATTAGTTAGAAAATTCATTTTGACTTTATACATATAGTTTCCAGTCAAAACACGAAAAACAACATTTTCCAGTTACTTGGGTCAGCTGCTTTTTTCCCCAACCCCTTTAGTGAGGTTATGTCATGCTACGGACTAAACTGTGTCCCCTGCAAAATCTGTATGTTGAAGTAACTCACTCTCCACTCCAGTGCCGGCAATGTGAATGTATTTGGAAACAAGACTTTTAGGAGTTAATTCAATTTAACGGAAGTCATAAGGGTGGGCTGTAATCTGATAGGGTTAGTGGATTTATTAGAAGAGGAAGGAGACTCCTCAGTATAAAGGCACCAAGGAAGGTCCCTTTGAGGATACAATGAAAAGGGGGCATCTGCAAACTAGGAAGAGAGTTTTTAACAGAAACCAAATCAACCAGCTCTTTGATCTTTGACTTCCCAGCCTCCAGAACTCTGAGAAATAAATTTCTGTTGTTACTATGTAATCTGTGCTATTTTGTTATTGCAGCCCAAGTAGACTAGTACATTGAGCAATACAATTGTCTTGTGTGTGTAGTGGGGCTGTGGGGGGAGACAGAAGAAAAATCTTGATTCAATCCTAGGACCCCTGATATCCTGGGTGATTATTTTTATTAAATTTACATACATTAAAGTTCATTCTTTAGATGTATGGTATTATGGATTCACCCAAAGGAACAAAGTCATGTTTTCACTACCCCATTTATTCACTACTTTAAAAGCACCCTGCCCATCTCCTCTCTTATCAGCAACCTCTCCCCACCAGCACCTGGCAATTAACAATAGGTTTCTGTTTGCCTTTCCTAGAATGTCATGTGAGTAGCATCATATCAACATACTATCTTTGGGACTGAGTTTCTTTCACTTAGTGAAGCACATTTCACATTCACCTACACAGTTTTACAAATCAATAGTTCCATATATTTTATTGCTCAATAGCATTCTATTGCAAGAAAACAGCAGAGTTTGTTTAGCCATTCACGTGTTGAAGGACATTTTGGTTACTTCTAGATATGAGGGATTTTGAAAAAGTTGCTATAAAAATTTGCATACAGATAGGCGGAGCCAACATGGCGGCCTCAGTAGGACAGTGGGAATCTCCTCCCAAAAACATATATATTTACAACAAATACAACTAATCCTAAAAGAGAGAACAGAAGACACAGGACAACAGCCAAACTACATCCACACGTACTAGAGCCCAGTGCCTGGTGAAAGGGGTAAGATACAACCCCCGGCCTGGCGGGACCCGAGCACGTCTGCCCCCAGCTCCCGGCAGGAGGGAGAGGGAGCCCAGGACTGCTAAACACCCAGCCCCAGCAACCCACACCAGAGCACAGACACAGTGCGTGTGTGGAGGGCTGGAAAGTAGAGAAACAGGGCAGCAAGACCTCTGAGCGGGTTCTGAAGCTGATGCCCCTGAGACAAAGAAAAGCGAGTGCTTTTTTAAAGTCTTAAAGGGGCAGGGACATAACAGCTGGACTGAAACAACACAGGTCACAGCACAGTGGCTGGAAATTACAGGGAAAACCGGGCACACTAACCCCCTGGGCAACAGCTCTGAGACCCCTCATGGAGGTAAATAGCCAAACAGCTCCCACGTCCATTACCCCTCTGGGCGCAGCGAAAGCAGAGAAGCAGCCTAAGGCAGACCACGCCCTTAGAAAGGGAGATTCCCTCCAAAGAGGCCAAGCAAGACACAAAGAAACAGTCTACACGCAATTACCCAACACAAGCCACTAGGGGTCGCAGTTGTCCCAGTAAAGACAGGCCAGTAGCAAGTGAAAAGTTTGGCCCTCCCAGCTGACAGTCAATAGCACCTGTCAACATGAAAAGGCAAAAAAATATGATCCAGACAAGACTAACCCAGACAGCTTCGGCATCTGCTACATCTTCCCCTGAGAAGGAACCTGGAGAGATAGATTTAACCAGTCTTCCTGAAAAAGAATTCAAAACAAGTCATAACCATGCTGATGGACTTGCAGAGAAATATGCAAGAACTAAGGAAAGAGAATACAGAAATAAAACAAGCTCTGGAAGGACTTCAAAACAGAATGGACGAGATGCAAGAGACCATTAATGGACTAGACAGGAATGCAGAGAAGCAGATACAGAGAGAGATAAAAAGATCTCCAGGAATGAAAGAATTCTACGAGAGCTGAGTCCACATTAAAGGGGTACCAGAAGAAGAAGAGAGAGAAAAGGGGATAGAAAGTGTCTTTGAAGAAACAATTGCTGAAAACTTCCCCAAACTAGGGGAAGAAATGGCCTCTCAAAACACAGAGGTACACAGCACTCCCATGACAAGGGATCCAAGGAGGGCAACACCAAGACACATAATAATTAAAATGGCAAAGATCAAAGACAAAGACAAAGTATTAAAGGCAGCCAGAGAGAAAAAAAAGGTTGCCTACAAAGGAAAACCCATCAGGCAATCATCAGACTTCTCAACAGAAACCCTACAGGCCAGAAGAGAATGGCATGATATACTTAATTCAATGAAACAGAAGGGCCTCGAACCAAGACTACTGCATCCAGCACGAATATCATTTAAATATGAAGGAGGGATTAAACAATTCCCAGACAAGCAAAAGTTGAGGGAATTTGCCTCCCACAAACCACCTCTACAGGGCATCCTACAGGGACTGCTCTAGATGGGAGCACTCCTAAAAAGAGCACAGAACAAAACACCCAACATATGAAGAAGGGAGGAGGAGGAATAAGAAGGCAGAGAAATAAAGAATCATCAGACCACGTTTATAATGGCTCAACAAGCGAGTTAAGTTAGACAGTAAGATAGTAAAGAAGCTAACCCTGAACCTTTGGTAACCAAAAACTTAAAGCCTGCAATGGCAATAAGTGCATACCTTTAAATAATCACCCTAAATGTAAATGGACTGAATGCACTATCAAAAGACACAGAGTAATAGAATGGATAAAAAAGCAAGATCCATCCATATGCTGCTTACAAGAGACTCACCTCAAACCCAAAGACATGCACAGACTTAAAGTCAAGGGATAGAAAAAGATATTTCATGCAAACAACAGAGAGAAGAAAGCAGATGTTGCAATTCTGGTATCAGACAAAACAGACTTCAAAATAAAGAAAGTAAAAAAAGACAATGAAGGACATTACTTAATGATAAAGGTCTCAGTCCATCAAGAGATATAACCATTATAAATATATATGCACCCAATACAGGAGCACCAACATACCTGAAACAAATAGTAACAGATCTAAACGAGGAAATAGAATGCAATGCATTCATTTTAGGAGACTTCAACACACCACTCACTCCAAAGGACAGATCCTCCAGACAGAAAATAAGTAAGGACACAGAGGCACTGAACAACACACTAGAACAGATGGACCTAATAGACATCTACAGAACTCTACATCGAAAAGCAACAGGATACACATTCTTCTCAAGTGCACATGGAACATTCTCCAGAATAGACCACATAATAGGCCACAAAAAGAGCCTCAGTAAATTCAAAAAGATTGGAATCCTACCAACCATCTTTTCAGACCACAAAGGCATAAAACTAGAAATAAACTGTACAAAGAAAGCAAAAAGGCTCACAAACACATGGAGGCTTAACAACACGCTCCTAAATAATCAATGGATCAATGACCAAATCAAAATGGAGATCCAGCAATATATGGAAACAAATGACAACAACACAAAGCCCCAACTACTGTGGGACACAGCAAAAGTAGTCTTAAGAGGAAAGTATACAGCAATCCAGGCATATTTAAAAAAGGAAGAACAATCCCAAATGAATGGTCTAATGTCACAATTATCGAAATTGGAAAAAGAAGAACAAATGACGCCTAAGGTCAGCAGAAAGAGGGACATAATAAAGATCAGAGAAGAAATAAATAAAATTGAGAAGAATAAAACAATAGCAAAAATCAATGAAACCAAGAGCTAGTTCCTCGAGAAAATAAACAAAATAGATAACCCTCTAGCCAGACTTATTAAGAGGAAAAGAGACTCAACACAAATAAACAGTATCAGAAACGAGAAAAGGAAAAATCACTACGGACCCCACAAAAATACAAAGAATTATTAGAGAGTACTATGAACACCTATATGCTAACAAGCTGGGAAACCTAGGAGAAATGGACAACTTCCAAGAAAAATACAATCTTCCAAGACTGACCCAGAAAGAAACAGAAAATATAAATAGACTAATTACCAGCAAACGAAATTGAAGTGGTAATCAAAAAACTACCAAAGAACAAAACCCCTGGGCCAGATGGATTCACCTCAGAATTTTATCAGACATACAGAGAAGACATAATACCCATTCTCCTTAAAGTTTTCCAAAAAATAGAAGAGGAGAGGATACTCCCAAACTCATTTTATGAAGTTAACATCACCCTAATAACAAAACCAGGCAAAGACCCCCCCAAAAAAGAAAACTACAGACCAATATCCCTGATGAATGCAGATGCAAAAATACTCAACAAAATATTAGCAGACTGAATTCAAAAATACATCAAAGGGACCGTACACCATGAACAAGTGGGATTCATCCCAGCGATGCAAGGATGGTACAACATTCTAAAGTACATCAACATCATCCACCACATCAACAAAAAGAAAGACAAAAAACACATGATCATCTACATAGATGCTGAAAAAGCATTTGACAGAGTTCAATATCCATTCATGATAAAAACTCTCACCAAAATGGGAATAGAGGGCAAGTACCTCAATATAATAAAGGCCAGTTATGATAAACCCACAGCCAACATTATATTGAACAGCGAGAAGCTGAAAGCTTTTCCTCTGAGATCGGGAACTAGACAGGGATGCCCACTCTCCCCACTGTTATTTAACATAGTACTGGAGGTCCTAGCCACGGCAATCAGACAAAACCAAAAAATACAAGGAATCCAGATTGGTAAAGAAGAAGTTAAACTGTCACTATTTGCAGATGACATGATACTGCACATAAAAAACCCTAAAGACTCCACCCCAAAACTACTAGCACTGATATCGGAATACAGCAAAGTTGAAGGATACAAAATTAATTAACGCACAGAAATCTGTGGCTTTCCTGTACACTAACAATGAACCAACAGAAGGAGTAATCAGGAAAACAACTCCATTCACAACTGCATCAAAAAAAAAAAATACCTAGGAATAAACCTAACCAAAGAAGTGAAAGACTTATACTTAGAAAACTACAAGTCACTCTTAAGAGAAATTAAAGGGGACACTAAGATGGAAACTCATCCCATGCTCATGGCTAGGAAGAATTAATATCATCAAAATGGCCATCCTGCCCAAAGCAATATACAGATTTGATGCAATCCCTGTGAAACTACCAGCAACATTCTTCAATGAACTGGAACAAATAATTCAAAAATTCATATGGAAACACCAAAGACCCCGAATAGCCAAAGCAATCCTGCGAAAGAAGAATAAAGTAGGGAGGATCTCACTCCCCAACTTCAAGCTCTACTATAAAGCCACAGTAATCAAGACAATTTGGTACTGGCACAAGAAAAGAGCCACAGACCAATGTAACAGACTAGAGAATCCAGACATTAACCCAGACATATATGGTCAATTAATATTTGATAAAGGAGCCATGGACATACAATGGCGAAATGATAGTCTCTTCAACAGATGGTGGTGGCAAAACTGGACAGCTACATGTAGGAGAATGAAACTGGACCATTGTCTAACCCCATATACAAAAGTAAACTCAAAATGGATCAAATACCTGAATATAAGTCATGAAACCATTAACCTCTTGGAAAAAAAAATATGCAAAAACCTCTTTGACATAAACATGAGTGACCTCTTCTTGAACATATCTTCCCAAGCAAGGAAAACAACAGCAAAAATGAACAAGTACGACTATATTAAGCTGAAAAGCTTCTGTACAGCAAAAGACACCATAAATAGAACAAAAAGGAACCCTACAGTATGGGAGAATATATTTGAAAATGACAGATCTGATAAAGGCTTGATGTCCAGAATATACAAAGAGCTCACACACCTCAACAAATAAAAAACAAATAACCCAATTAAAAAATGGGCAGAGGAACTGAACAGTTCTCCAAAAAAGAAATATAGATGGCCAACAGACATATGAAAAGATGCTCCACATCGCTAATTATCAGAGAAATGTAAATTAAAACTACAATGAGGTATCACCTCACACCAGTAAGGATGGCTACCATCCAAAAGACAAACAACAACAAATGTTGGCGATGCTGTGGAGAAAGGGGAACCCTCCTACACTGCTGGTGGGAATGTTAATTAGTTCAACCATTTTGGAAAGCAGTATGGAGGTACATCAAAATGCTCAAAACAGACCTACCATTTGACCCAGGAATTCCACTCCTAGGAATTTACCCTAAGAATGCAGCAATCAAGTTTGAGAAAGACAGATGCACCGCTATGTTTATCGTAGCACTATTTACAATAGCCAAGAATTGGAAGCAACATAAATGTCGATAGATGAATGGATAAAGAAGACGTGGTACATATACACAATGGAATACTACTCAGCCATAAGAAAAGGGCAAATCCTACCATTTGCAGCAACATGGATGGAGCTGGAGGGTATTATGCTCAGTGAAATAAGCCAAGCAGAGAAAGAGAAATACCAAATGATTTCGCTCATCTGTGGAGTATAAGAACAAAGGAAAAACTGAAGGAACAAAACAGCAGCAGAATCACAGAACTCAAGAATGGACTAACAGGTACCAAAGGGAAAGGGACTGGTGAGGATGGGTGGGTAGGGAGGGATAAGGGGGTGGGGAGAAGAATGGGGGTACTAAGATTAGCATGCATGGGGGGGTGGGAGAAAGGGGAGGGCTGTACAACACAGAGAAGACAAGTAGTGATTCTATAACATTTTGCTATGCTGATGGACAGTGACTGTAAAGGGGTTTATAGGGGGGACCTGGTATAGGGGAGAACCTAGTAAACATAAGTATAGATTAATGATAACAAAAAAACAAACAAACAAAAAAACAAACAAACAAAAGAAAAAACAGTTCCTGTGTGGAGACCTCCAATGAGTTCTATACAATGGTATAAAGGGCATATAAAAGTGTAGGCAAAGGGTCTGTTTGTGTTTATACAGAGGATCAAAGCCTAATTTGGCTACCCAGAAAATGAACTAAGATATGATATGAAGAACTTCCAACATCTGCACTCTTTGGAAGACTCATACCAGAAGATGATCATCAAAAAACCCCAACAAAGATCCACGTGCTGCTACAGCTGTAGATGCACTCATCCCACCGGTTCCTGGACTTGCCATGGGAATGAAGAAGGAGATATCTAAGCTGGCCTGTGCATACAGTAAAACAACAAATTTGACTGGATGTATACTGTTGGAACTCACCCAAGAATTAGGAGAAGTGCAAAGTGTAGCGCTCCAAAATCTTACAACTACAGACTATCTACTGTTAAAAGAACATATGGGATGAGAACAGTCCCCAGGAATGGGTTGTTTCAATTTGTCTGATTTCTCTCAGACTGTTCAAGTTCAGGTGGACAATATCCACCATATCATAGATAAGTTTTCACAAATGCCTAAGGTGCCTAACTGGTTTTCTTGGTTTCAATGGAGATGGCTGGTAATTATAGGTCTGCTTTGGTTATGTAACTGTACTCCTATTATGTTAATGTGTGTGTGCAATTTAATTAGTAGTTTAAAACCTATACATGCTGAATTTACTCTACAAGAAGATATGTCAAAGAAAGAATCAATCTTCCCATGTTTTCTTCCATCTGCTACTTCTATAGCTTTTCTTGTTCCTTCCTAATTACAACCCTTAAATAGATTTAGTGCCGCATATCGAATTTACCGAGTATCATAATACTTCTAAGTGGTATAGATACCTCAAGACAAATGCTGGGCATAGAAGCCACGGGGCATAAATATGCAAAGAAGTAAAAAGCTAACCTTTTCAAACAATAAGGCTTCTCTCTCACTTACCAACTTTACATCTCCCTGTATGGCCCTGGAAGATGCTGGTTAGCCAGAGACGGGTAAGATTCCTCAAGGGAGGAACAACCTAAGACAGGCACAGTTTCAGGGGGGCCATCAGGTGAGAAATTGGGGATCAACAGAAGTGAGGCTTAGAACCTCACCCCCCCTGTTCTGAGAGAAATCTTCTGCATCCGTGGACGTTTTATTGCCCTTGTCTAGCTTGGATTAACACATAGTCTACAGGCACACACCTGATCATCTGCATTTGCCCTCTTACAACACTAAACTATGTTTTCTACCTTTATCTTGCATCTACCTACCACTTCAGCATTTTATTAAAAATAATAATAATAAAGAGAGAAATGTGGTATCCACATATAAATCAAGTATAAAAATCAAACGAATATTCATATTTGAACTGATTGTTTATAGTTCATAATGCATGATCAAAACCAAAAGTTTCTGTGATGACTGCCCTTGTACTGTTCACCATGTAACTTACTCACTATGTAAGAATTTATTCTCATGTAAGAACTTGTTCGTTATGCTTCAGAAGATTGGAGACTGACGAAAATTAGGTTTGGGGTGGATTAATGATTGTGCATTGAGCATTGACTCCCCTATACAGAATTTTATTGTTGTTAACAACCATTTGATCAATAAATATGAGAGATGCCCTCTCAAAAAAAAAAAGTACAGACTTCCAATTGCAAAATAAATAAGTAAACGGGATGTAATGTATAGCATAAGGAATATAGTCAAAATATTGTTACAACTCTGTATGGTGATAGCTGGTAGCTAGAATTATCATGTATGTAAATGTTGAATCACTGTGTTGTACACCTCACCTGAAACTAATGTAATACTGTGTGTCAACTACCCTTCAATAAAAAAATAATTGTCGACAAAAAAAAAGAAATTTGCATACAGGATTTTGTATGACATAAGTTTTCACACAAAAGAAAAACTATATAACCATCGTAGTCCAGTTGGAAAATTTGTCCCTCATAATGGTATGGGTCAACAGTTCAATGCTGTATTGCATGTGTGCTTGTGTTTAGCATACAAGTGAATGGGTAGTGGGTGGTATAACAGTATTGCACCATGGGATAATGAATTCATGGGAGATGAATGGGATAAATAAGCAAGAGAAGCAGGTTAAAAAGGAACCCCTGTACTGGATTAAAGTTGGAGACAGTATGAATTAATGTTAAAGACAGGCAGATAGATAGGCAGATAGATGATAGATTTAAAAAAATTAGAGGTATGTGCATACAATTGAGCTATTGTGCCTACCTCTATATCCTAACCCTGAAAGGGTCCAGAAACAGTGACAACCCAGAAACCACAGTATCACTATGGTTTCTAAGTACTATTATCCAGTGAAAGTAACCAAGCCTTCTTGGAGAAATGGCTGATTCTAGTTGTGAGGCAGGGAAAATATCTAATATCCTGGAATATTTTAGAGTGCCAAAAAACAAACCAAACCAAACCAAATAAAAAATACTGAAAAACGAAAGCATGGGGACATGCCAAAGACACAGAAGCAAAATAGAAGAAGTCTCATATAGCCAAAGCTGGAAAATTTGAGCAGAAAAGTAAATTTTAATCCTATCCCAAAGTATCAAATAAATATATACTGTATTATCCAAATGATCAAGGTTAATATCATTGATTAAAAATATAATCAAGCTCAAATTGAGGGAAGTCTATAACATATTTGACCATTATTTTTCAAAATTGTCAAGGTCATGACAATCAAGGAAGGAATGAGAAAATTTTATAGGAGACATGATAAGCTATTACAATGTGTTATTCTGTTTTGGACTCAGGAAGATAAAAAAAAACTTAGTACAAAACTGGTTGAACACAAATGATATCTGGACTTTGGTAAGTAATAACATGCAATGCTGGTTGCTTAATTTTGACAAATGTATCATGATAATGCAGTATCTTAACATTAAAAGAAACCCAGTGTGAGGTATAAAGTAACTCTCTGAATTATATTTCATATAAATCTAAAAATTTTTAAATGTCATTAAAAGTTCATTTTGATTATATGGATGTGCAAAAGTGCTAAAATTTATCTTTTAGAATCTCATAAAATTAGATTTACTCTCATTTTATACAATTAAGGTTAAAGTTTAGGAAACTTGCATGAGGTCAAACAGCTAACAAATAGAGGAGCCAGACTTTAATGACAATTCTTTCATTCTTGAAAACTAATAATTTATTACAATGTAAAATGGCTCCTTTCACATATACAAAATAAGTTTGTGTTAGGTTTGTGGATTGATTTCTACACAGTATTTAAAAATTGTGTCTTTAATTTTTCAAATAAAAGGAAATAAAAGGTACCAAAATGTGTTAATTTTGATATTTTCGTATTTGTTATTAGAACAAAGCAGTAGTTTAGTTTTCATATGCATATAATTGTTCACTTGAATAACTCTTTACTTCATGGAAGCTCTCTAAGAGCTTTTAAGAAAAGTTGTATCTATCAGTATATAAGACAGCATAGATGGTAAACAAAACCAAGTTTATCAATATGTATAAATCTACTCTTCAAAGACTCATAAATGTAACAGCAATGTTTAAGGGTAAAGAATTCAGTCCAACTGAATCACGTCAAAATCATTCATTTCAAAGCTTGGAAAGAAATTGAAATTTTGATTTCTCCATCCTAAAGTTTAGTGTGAGATTTTCAAGAGATAATTAATTAAAGATGGCATGTTAAATATATGTTGGAAAAGTTTTAACTTTATATGTTGATAAGCATTTTCTGTAAATATATATACAAATTTTAAAATATCTTCTTTAGGATGTTACCTGTTTTTTTGTTTATTAAACATTTATGATATAAGGAGTTATAAGATACACATATTTCATCATTCTTATGACCAAACATACATTTCCCAGGCATATTTGGTCTTCATCCACAGTTCTGGAAAACACTGCAGCGTCTTAAAGGTGAAGCAGGAGTTTTGTCATGAAAATTGCAATTTTTCTCCCTCAGAAAATTGCAATTTTTCCAGAATCTCTCACCTGACTTTAGTGCATCTCCATATCAATAAATATTTCCAAAGGGTAGAGAGAAGTAGTCCATTTCCATATTAATAGGTAATTACAAGGGGGGTGGAAAGCGAATGGGCATCTGGACCAGAGAGATATTTTGGGGTTCTTTGCAGCTGGGTCGCAAGACACAAGCAAGGCAAGGGCGAACAAGAGTAGACGACTGCTTGTCAGCAATAAATGGATTCTCCCACTTTATTTCTCCCTTTGACTGACTTCAGATTCAAAGGTAATTTTCCCCAAGCTGGAAGATATTTCCCCCCACTGGAGTTACATCCTGTTAATGAGAGTCTTTTGGACCCCCACCCAAGGTCAGGGGCTGGATGCTGAATCAGCCAATGGCCAATAATTTAGTCAGCCATGACTATGCAATAGAGCCCTCACAAATCCTCTGAGAAGAGCTCACCCTCTCTCCACTTGCTCTGCTTTGCCTGCTCTGTTAGGTTGGGTCCTGCTTCTTGGTCAGAGAGGGCTCCTATGCTTGGGGAACCAGAATGCCTTCACGTGCCACTGGGTCAGGCCCCAAGCTCAATGAGAACAGAAGCTCCTTTATTTGGGACCTTGCCTTATGTCTCCTTTCACCTGGCTGTTAACTTGTATCCTTTATGGTATCCTTTATTAAACTGGTAAATATAAGTCTGGAATTTTTAATTCACATTTCAACATGAATTAATAATGATGACTGCCTTTTCATGTTCTTTTTAGCTATTTATATACCTAATTTGGTAAAGTTTCTGGTGAATTCTTTAGCAGGTTTATTGAAAAGTTTAATTGTTTCTCCATAGGAGTTTTCTATGTTTCAGATACAAGACTTTTTCCAGGTGTATGCATGGCAAAGATTATTTTTCCCCCAATATACAGTTTACCTATTAATTTTTCTTAATAGCATTTTTGTTTAGAAGACAGCTTTCTGGTTAGTTATTAGTCCTTAACAATATGCGACTCTTCAGACGCACCAAGATACTTTCTTATATTCTGATTTCTAAAAGGTTTTCATCCTAGGTTTAGTGTTTATTCCCAGATCCATCTGAAATTAATAATATTTTGGGTATGGAATCCAATTTTTTTCTCCTTGCAGATAATCCTGTTGTACAACTATATATCAAAAAAATATATTTTTCAAACTTAATTGTAAAACTTTCATGAAAATCAATTGACTATACTTACATGCTTCCTATTTCTGTACTCCTTATATTGTTCCATTGATTCATTTGTATATCATCATGCCAATATCACATTATTTGATAACTTCAAATTTAAGACAAGTCTTTAGATCTAGTAAGGGAAATGTTATATTACTTTTCCTTTTCTATGATGTTTTGGCTATCCTAGATCATTTGCATTTTCAAATATGTTTAGAATCAGCTTAATTATAAAAAAAATTGCTGCTGTAATTTTGATCAAAAATATATTCAATCTATAGACCAGTTTTGGGGAAATGAGTATCATCTAATATTGAGTTTCCCCATCTTTGAATATGAAGACTTTTCAGTATTTAAATACTAGTTAATTTCTTTAATTAATGCTTTGTAGTATTTCATATAGATATATTACACTGTTTCTATAGATGTATCCCTTGCTACTTGATGAGTTTAGCAATTATAAAAAGTATTTAAAATTTCATTTAAAATGCTTTTATTGTTAACACATATAATATAGTTATTTTTGTATAATGACTTTGTATCCAGGGGCCTTGATTAATCTACTTTCAAGTTCTATAATTTTATGTAGATGACATATGATTATCTACATACAAAATTATACAACCTGTGAAGTACGACAAATTTGCTTCCTCATTTTCAGTTTCATGCCTTTATTTATTTTCCTTCTTTAGTGCTTGGGCTAGGACCTTTAGTGCAATCTAGGAAAAATTTGTGAGAGTAGATGCCCTTGTCTTGCTCCTACAAAAACATTCAAAATCCCACCATTATAAATAGTGGAGGCTGTAAGATTTTTCTATATGCCCTTTATCACATAAAATAATATTTTTTCTGTTCCTAGTTTTGATTGAATTTTGTTGCTGTTTCTTGTTTTTTAATCATGAAGGGTGTTGAAATTTGTTATGTACTTTTTCTGCCACTACTGAGATGACTAAATGCCTTATTATCCTGTTAATGTTTAAACCATTTTGATTACTTTTGAATATTAAAACATTTCATTACCAAGGTAATACTATTTGGTGTAAACATTAGCCTTTTTATATATTTTACGATTAAAACTTGCATTTGCTTCTTTTTTTAATTTTTTTATTAAGGTATCATTGATATACAATCTTATAAAGGTTTCACATGAGCAAGATTGTGGTTTCAATATTCACTCACATTAGCAAGTCCCCCCATGCCCTATTGCAGTCACTGTCCAGCAGCGTAGTAAGATGCCACAGACTCATTAATTCTCTTTTCCATGCTATAACACTTTCCCTGTGACCCCCCTCCATTATGAGTGCTAATCAAAACGCCCCTTAATCCCCTTCTCCCTCCCTCAGCACGTACCCACACCAACTCGTTGCCTTTGGTAACTGCGAGTCCTGTCTTAGAGTCTGTGAGTCTGCTGCTCTTGAGTTTCTTCAGTTTTGCTTTGTTGTTATACTCCACAAATGAGTGAAATCATTTGGCATTTGTTTTCCTCTGCCATGCTTGTTTCACTGAGCATTATACCCTCTACCTCCATCCATGTTTTTGCAAATGGGAGGATTCGTTATCTCCTTACGGATGAATAATATTCCATTGTGTGTATGCACCACATCTTCTTAATCCATTCATCTATTGATGGACATTTATGTTGCTTCCATATCTGGCTATTGTAAATAGTGCTACAATAAACATAGGGGTATATATTTCTTTTTGAGTCTGTGATCCTGTTTCCTTCTGGTAAATTCCTTGGAGCAGAATGACTGGGTCAAATGGTACATCTATTTTTAGTTTTTTTTTTTTTTTTACATTGCAGCCTGTTTTTTACTTGGTTTCTTTCTTTTTTCCTAATTTTTAATTTTAGTGTCATTAATCTACAATTACATGAGCAACATTATGTTTACTAGACTCCCAGCATCACCAAGTTCCCCCTACAGACCCCATTACAGTCACTGTCCATCAGCGTAGTAACATGCTATAGAATCACTACTTGTCTTCTCTGTGTTGTACAGCCCTCCCCGTGCCCACCTACATTATGGATAATAGTAATGACCCCCCCATTTTTCCTCCTTATAAATCCCTACCAACCCATCCTTCCCAGTCCCTCTCCCTTTGGTAACTGTTAGTCCATTCTTGGGTTCTGTGAGTCTGCTGTTGTTTGGTTACTTCAGTTTTTTCTTTGTTCTTATACTCTACAGATGAGTGAAATCATCTGCTACTTGTCTTTTTCCTCCTGGCTTATTTCACTGAGCACAATACCCCCTAGCTCCATCCATGTTGTTGCAAATGGTAGGATTTGTTTTCCTCTTATGGCTGAATAATATTCCATAGTGTATATGAACCACATCTTCTTTATCCATTCATCTACCGATGGACACTGAAGTTGCTTCCATTCTTGGCTATTGTAAACAGTGCTGAAATAAATATAGGGTGCATATGTCTTTTTCAAACTGGGCTGCTGCATTCTTAGGGTAAACTTCAAGGAGTGAAATTCCTGGGCCAAATGGTATTTCTATTTTTAGTTTTTTGAGGAACCTCCATACTGCTGTACACACTGGTTGAACTAATTTACATTCCCACCAGCAGTGTAGGAGGGTTCCCCTTTCTCCACAACCTCGCCAACATTTGTTGTTCTTTGTCTATTGGATGGTGGCGATCCTTACTGGTGTGAGGTGATATCTCATTGTGGCTTTAATTTGCATTTCTCTGATGCTTAGCGATGTGGAGCATCTTTTCATGTGTCTGTTGGCCATCTGAATTTCTTCTTTGGAGCAGTGGCTGTTCAGATCCTGTGCCCATTTTTTAAGTGGATTATTTGCTTTTTGTTTGTTGAGGTGCATGAGTTCTTTATATATTTTGGATGTCATCCCTTTATCAGATCTGTCATTTATGAATATATTCTCCCATACTGAAGGATGCCTTTTTGTTCTATTGGTAGTGTCCTTTGCTGTACAGAAGCTTTTCAGTTTGACGTAGTCACACTTGTTCATTTTTGCTTTTCTTTCCCTTGCCTGGGGAAATATGTTCATGAAGAAGTTGCTCATGTTTGGGTCCAACAGATTTTTGCCTATGTTTTTTTCTAAGATTCTTATGGTTTCATGACTTACATTTAGGTCTTTGATTCATTTTGAATTTATTTTTGTGTGTGGGGTTAGACAATGATCCAGTTTCATACTCTTTACATGTAGCTGCCCAGTTCTGTGAACACCAGCTGTTGAAGAGGCTGTCATTTCCCCATTGTATGTCCATGGCTCCTTATCATATATTAACTGACCATATATGCTTGAGTTTATATCTGGACTCTCTGTTCTGTTCCACTGGTCTATGGGTCTGTTCTTGTGCCAGTACCAAATTGCCTTGATTATTGTAGCTTTGTAGTAGAGATTGAAGTTGGGAAGCAAGATTCCCCTGCTTTATTCTTCTTTCTCAGGATTGCTTTGGCTATTTGGGGTCTTTTGTGGTTCCATATGAATTTTAAAACTATTTGTTCCAGTTTGTTGAAGAATGTTGTTGGTATTTTGATAGGGATTGAATTGAATCTGTAGATTGCTTTAGGCAGGATGGCCATTTTGAAGATATTAATTCTTCCTTGCCAAGAGCATGGGATGAGTTTCCATTTGTTAGTGTCCTCTTTAATTTCTCTTAAGAGTGTCTTGTAGTTTTCAGGGTATAGGTCTTTCACTTCCTTAGGTTTACTTCTAGGTATTTATTCTTTTTGATTCAATTGTGAATGGAATTGTTTTTCTGATTTCTCTTTGTGCTATTTCATCATTAGTGTATAGGAAAGCAACAGATTTCTGTGTATTAATTTTGTATCCTGCAACTTTGCTGAATTCAGATATTACTTCTGGTAGCTTTGAACTGGAGTATTTAGGGATTTTTTTTTATGTACAATATTATGTCATCTGCAAATAGTGACAGTTTGACTTTTTCTTTACCCATCTGGATGTCTTGCATTTCTTTGTTTTTCTGATTGCTGTGGCTAGGACCTTCAGCACGATTAACAGTGAGGAGAGTGGGCATCCCTGCCTTGTTCCCAATCTTAGAGGAAAAGCTTTCAGCTTCTCACTGTTAAGTATAATGTTGGCTTTGGGTTTTTCATATATGGCCTTTATTATGTTGAGATACTTCTCTCTATACCCATTTTGTTGAGAGATTTTATCATGAATGGACGTTGAATTTTGTCGAATGCTTTTTCAGCATCTATGGAGATGATCATATCATTTTTGCCCTATTTTTTTTTGATGTGATGGATGATGTTGATGGATTTTTTAATGTTGTACCATCCTTGCATCCCTGAGATGAATTCCACTTGATCATGGTTTATGATCCTCTTGATGTTTTCTGAATTCAGTTTGCTAATATATTGTTGAGTATTTTTACATCTATGTTCATCAGGGATATTGGTCTGTAATTTTCTTTTTTGGTGGGGTCTTTGATTGGTTTGGGTGTTAGAGTGATCATGGCTTCAAAGAATGAGTTTGGAAGTATCCACTCCTCTTCTATTTTTTGGAAAACTTTAAGGAGAATGGGTATTATTTCTTCTCTATATGTCTGATAAAATTCATCGGTGAATCCATCTGGCCCAGGGGTTTTGTTCTTGGGTAGTTTTTTTATTACTGATTCGACTTCCTTGCTGGTAATTGATCTGTTTAGATTTTCTCTTTCTTCCTTGGTCAGTCTTGGAAGGTCATATTTTTCTAGGAAGTTGTCCATTTCTTCTAGGTTTTCCAACTTGTTAGCTTATAGATTTTCATAATATTCTCCAATAATTCTTTGTATTTATATGGGGTCTGTCATAAATTTTCCTTTGTCACTTCTGATTCTGTTTATGTGTGTTGATTCTCTTTTTCTCTTAATAAGTCTGGCTAGGGGTTTATCTATTTTGTTTATTTTCTCAAAGAACCAGCTCTTGGTTTCATTGATTTTTGCTATTGTTTTATTCTTCTCAATTTTATTTACTTCTTCTCTCATTTTTATTATGTCCCTCCTTCTGCTGACTTTGGGCCTCATTTGTTCTTCTTTTGCCAGTTTCAATAATTGTGAATTTAGACTATTCATTTGGGATTGTTCTTCCTTCCTTAAATAGGCCTTGATTGCTATACACTGTCCTCTTAGAACTGCTTTTGCTGCGTCCCACAGAAGTTGGGGCTTTGTGCTGTTGTTGTCATTTATCTCCATATATTGCTTGGTCTCTATTTTAATATGGTCATTGATCCATTGATTATTTAGGAGCATATTGTTAAGCCTCCATGTGTTTGTGAGCCTTTTTGTTTTCTATGTACAATTTATTTCTATTTTTATACCTTTGTGGTTTGAGAAGTTGGTTGGTAGAATTTCAATCTTTTTGAATTTACTGAGGCTCTATCTGTGGCCTAGTATGTGGTCTATTCTGGAAAATGTTCCATGTGCACTTGAGAAGAATGTGTATCTTGTTGCTTTTGGGTTTAGAGTTCTGTAGATGTCTGTTAGGTTCATCTGTTCTAGTGTGTTGTTCAGTGGCTCTGTGACCTTACTTATTTTCTGTCTGGTGTATCTGTCCTTTAGAGTGAGTGGTTTTTGAAGTCTCCTAGAATGAATGCATTGCATTGTATTTCCTCCTTTACTTCTGTTCGTATTTGTTTCACATATGTCAGTTCTCCTGTATTGGGTGCATATATATTTATAATGGTTATATCCTCTTGTTGGACTGCACCCTTTATCATTATGTAATGTCCTTCTTTATCTCTTGTTACTTTCTTTGTTTTGAAGTCTATTTTGTCTGATATCAGTACTGCAACACCTCCTTTTTTCTCCCTATTGTTTACATGAAATATCTTTTTCCATCCTTTCACTTTTAGTCTGTGTATGTCTTTGGGTTTGAGGTGAGTCTCTTATAAGCAGCATATAGATGGGTCTAGCTTTTTTATCCATTCTATTACTCTGTATCTTTTGATAGGTGCATTCAGTCCATTTACGTTTAGGGTGATTATTGAAATATATGTACTCATTGCCTTTGCAGGATTTAGATTCATGGTTACCAAGGGTTCAAGGGTAGCTTCATTACTACCTAATTGTCTAACTTAACTTGCTTACTAAGATATTGTAAACAGAGTGTGATGTTCCTTTATTTCTCTACATTCTTATTCTTCCCCTATTCTTTATATGTTGGGTGCTTTATTCTATACTCTTTTGTGTTTCCTTTGATTGCTTTTGTGAATAGTTCATTTTATTTTTTGCCTTTAGTTAGTATTTGGTTGGTCTGCTTTCTTTGGTATGGTTTTATTTTCTCTGCTGACATCTATTTAGCCTTAGGAGTGCTTCCATCTAGAGCAGTCCCTTTAAAATACCCTGTAGAGGTAGTTTTTGGGAGGCAAATTCCCTCAACTTTTGCTTTTTTGGGAATTGTTTAATCCAACCTTCATATGTAAATGATAATTGTGCTGGATACAGTATCCTTGGTTCAAGGCCCTTCTGTTTCATTGCATTAAATAAATTGCCATTCTCTTCTGGCCTGTAAGGTTTCTGTTGAGAAGTCTGATGATAGCCTGATGGGTTTTCCTTTGTAGGTGATCTTTTTTTTCTCTCTCTGGCTGCCGTTAATACTCTGTCCTTGTCTTTGACCTTTGCCATTTTAATTATTATAAGTTTTGGTGTTGTCCTCCTTGGGTCCCTTGTGTTCAGAGATCTGTGGGCTTCCATGGTTTGAGAGACTATTTTCTCCCCCAGTTTGGGTAAGTTTTCAGCAATTATTTCATCAAAAACACTTCTATCCTTTTTCTCTCTCTTCTTCTTCTGGTACTCCTATAATGCGAATATTGTTCCATTTGGATTGGTCACACAGTTCTCTTAATATTTTTTCATTCCTTGATATCCTTTTATCTCTCTCTTCCCCAGCTTCTTTGTAGTCCTGTTCTCTGATTTCTATTCCATTGACAGTCTCTTGCACCTCATCCAGTCTGCTATTAAGTCCTTCCAGAGATTGTTTCATTTCTGATATCTCCCTCTTGACTTCATCCCTTAACTCTTGCATATTTCTCTGAAGGTCCATCAGCATGGTTATGACCTTTATTTTCAATGCTTTTTTCAGGAAGACTGGTTATATCTATCTCCCCAGGCCCTCTCTTTGGGGTGATTCTTGACTGGACCAGATTCTTCTGCATTTTCATGGTGATAGAGGTGGTCATAGGCAGGTTGGACATGTGTCAGCTGGGAGATAAAAGTCCCTTCCTGCTTGCTGGTCACCTTGCCCTTCTCTGCTGCCTGGGTCAATTATCCATACACCTGGAGCAGCATCTAGATTAATCCCCTGAGCTGCTGTGGGCAGGGCAGCCATCGGCGTGACCCAGAGCCCTGCAGGGAGAGGTAGGCATGTTAGGTGTGTTCTCCTGAGAGACTGACACCCCTTTGTGCCCTCTGGACCTTGTTCTGGCTTCCTCTGTCCGTGCCGGGCAGCTGCGTGCTGCAAGCAGCCTCTGGGTCTGTCCGGGTTAGCTGCACGCTGGGAGGTGACTCTGGGTGGTTGCTGTGGGCGGGACTGCTCTCAGGCTGCTCTGTCACTGTGGTGGAGCAGCACCAGTCAGGGAGAAGGAATGGAAGCCTGCTAATCACCATCAGGGGCTTCAAAGCTGCGTTGCCACCTAGGGGGTTAGGGCGCCTGAAGTTTTTTAGGATTCCCAGACAGCTGGGCTGAGTGCGCTTGGATGATTCCATTCAGCTGTTAAGCCCCTGTCCCTTTAAGACTTTCAAAAACCACTCACTTTTCTTTTGTCCCAGGGGAGCCGGCTGTGGGGACCCACTCGCAGATTTTACTTTTCCGTTTCTCTAATATCCAGTACACCATGCAATGTGTATCTGTGCTCCCAGTGCAGATTACAAGGGCTGGTTATTTAGAAGTCCTGTGCTTCCATTCCCACCCCACTCTGACTCCTTTCCTCCCGCCAGTGAGCTGGGGTGGGGGGAGTGCTCGGGTCCCGCCAGGTCATGGCTTTGTATCTTACCCTTTCTGTGAGATGCTGAGTTCTTGCAGATTCAGATGTAGCCTGGCTGCTGTACTGTATCTTCTGGTCTCTCTTTTAGGCATAGTTGTATTGTTGCATTTTCAAAAATATATATGGTTTTAGGGGGAGATATCCACTGCCCTATTCATGCCACCATCTTGGCTCCTTCTCTATTTTTTGTTTTTTGAGGAACCTCCATATTGCTTTCCAGAATGGTTGAACAAATTTACATACCTACCAACAGTGAAGGAGGGATCCCCTTTCTCCGCATCCTCACCAGCATTAGTCGCTGCTTGTCTTTTAGATGTAGGCCATTCTAACTGGTGTAAGTTTATATGTCATTGTGGTTTTAATTTGCATTTCTCTGATAGAGATGTGGAGCATCTTTTCATGTGTCCTTTTACCATCTAAATTTTTTCTTGGAGAGGTGTCTGTTCATATCCTCCATCCATTTTTTATTTGCATTATTTGCTTTTTGGGTGTTGAGGCATCTGAGTTTATATATTTTGGCTTTTAACCACTTATCAGATATGTCATCTCCAAATATATTCTCTCTTACTGTTACATGCCTTTTTGTTCTGCTGATGGTGTCCTTTGATGTACAGAAGCTTTTCAGTTTGATGCAGTGTTACGTGTTCATTTTTGCTTTTGTTTCCCTTGATGAGGAGATGTATTAAGGAAAAAGCTGTTCATGATTATATTCAAGAGATTTTTGCCTATGTTGTCTCTATGACCTTTATAGTTTCGTGAATTACCTTCAGGTCTTTAATCCATTTCAAGGTTTCTTTTGTGTACAGAGTTAAGACAATAATCCAGTTTCATTCTCTTACATGTAGTTGTCCAGTTTTGTCCGTACCAGTTGTTAAAATTTCTGAATTGTATATGTAAGGCTTCATTACCATATATTATTTGACCAAATACACATGGATTTATGTCTGGGCTCTCTATTCTGCCCCATTGATCTATGCATCTGTTCCTGTGCCAGTACCAAACTGTTTTGATTACTGTGGCTTTGTAATAGGGCTAAAAGTGGGGGAGTGCAATCCTCCCAGCTTGGTTCTTCCTTCTCAGAATTGCTTTGGCTATTCAGTGTCTTTTGTGGCTCCATGTGAATTTTAGAACTATTTTTTTCTAGTTTATTGAAGAATGCTATTGGTATTTTGATAGGGATGGCATTGAATCTGTAGATTGTTTTAGGCAGGATGACTATTTTGGCAATATCAGTTGTTCCTATCCATAAGCCTGGGATATATTTCCATTTATTTTTATCTTTTTTAATTTCTCTCATGAGTGTCTTGTAGTTTTCAGGGTATAGGTCTTTTACCTCCTTTTAGGTTTATTCCTAGGTATGTTATTCTTTTTGATGCAATTGTAAATGGAATTGTTTTCCCAATTTCTCTTTCTGCTAATTCATCATTAGTATATAGGAATGACACAGATTTCTGTGTATTCATTTAGTATCCTGCAACATTGTTTAATTCAGTTAGCAGTTTTGCAGTGGATTCTTTAGCATTTTTTTCTGTACAATATCATGTTATCTGCAAACAGTGACGATTTAACTTCTTCCTCACCAGTTTGAATGCCTTTTATTTCTTTGTGTTGTCTGTTTGCCATGGCTGGAACCACCAGAACTATGTCGATTAAAAGTGGGGAGAGTGGGCATCCTTGTCTTGTTCCTGATCTTAGAAGAAAAGCTTTCATCTTTTCATGGTTAAGTATGATGTTGTCTGTGTGTTTGTCATATATGGCCTTGATTATGTTGAGGTACTTGCCTTCTATACCCATTTTTTGAGAGTTTTTATCATGAATGGCTGTTGAATTTTTTCAAGTGTTTTTTCATCATCTATTGAGATGATCATGTGATTTCTGTTCTTTTTTTGATGTGGAATATGATGTTGAAGGATTTTCAAATATTGTACCATATTGCAACACTGAAATAAATCCTACTTGATTACGATGAATGATCTTTCTGTGTATTTTTGAATTTGGTTTCCTAATATTTTGTTGAGGATTTTTGCATCTATGTTCATCAGGGATATTAGTCTGTTATTTTCTTTTTTTGTGGTGTCTGTGCTTGGTTTTGGTATTACAGTGATGCTGGCCTCATAGAATGAGTTAGGAAGTATTTGCTCCTCTTCTACTTTTTAGAAAATAATAAGAATGGGTATTAGGCCCTCACTAAATGTTTGATAATATTCAGCAGTGAAGCCATTTGTTCCAGGAATTTTCTTCTTAGGTAATTTTTTGATTACCAATTCGATTTCATTGCTGGTAATTTGTCTGTTTAGATTTTCTGTTTCTTCCTGGGTCAGCCTTGGAAGGTTGTATGTTTCTAGATAGTTACCCATTTCTTCTAGAATATCCAATTTTTTAGCATATAATAAATCTTTGCATTTCCGTGGTATCCATTATCATTTATCCTTCCTCATTTCTGATTCTGTTTATGTATGTAGACTTTCTTTTTTCATTGTTAAGTCTGCCTAGAGGTTTATCTATTTTATTTATTTTTTGAAGAACCTGCTTCAGGTTTCATTGCTTCTTTCTATTGTTTTATTCTTCCCCATTTTATTTATTTATGCTCTAATCATTATTATGTCCCTCTTTCTACTAACTTTGGGCCTCATTTGTTCTTTGTTTTTTTAGTTTCATTCATTGTGAGATTAGTCTATTCATTTGGGATAGTTCTTCTTTCTTGAGGTAAGTCCATATTGCAATATACTTTCCTCTTAGAACTCCTTCACTGCATCACACAGGTTTTGGGGTGTTGATTTTTTGTTTTCATTTATCTCCATATATTGCTTGATCTCTGTTTTAGTTTGGTCATTGAGACCTTGAATATTAGAAGCATGTTGTTAAGCCTCCATGTTTGTGGGCCTTTTGTTTTCTTTTCATAATTTATTTCTAGTTTCCTATCTTTGTGGTCTGAGAATCTGGTTGGCACAATTTCAATCTTTTTCAATTTACTGAGGCTCTTTTCGTGACCTAGTATAGATCTATTCTGGAAAATGTTCCATGTACGCTTGAGAAGAATCTCGCTACTTTTGTGTGGAGTGTTCTGGGTGGCACAATTTCAATCTTTTTGAATTTACTGAGGCTCTTTTCGTGACCTAGTATAGATCTATTCTGGAAAATGTTCCATGTACACTTGAGAAGAATCTTGCTACTTTTGTGTGGAGTGTTCTGTAGATGTTTGTTAGGTCCATCTGTTCTAAGGTGTTGTTCAGTGCCTCTGTCTCCTTACTTATTTTCTGTGTGGTTGATCTCTCTTTTGGAGTGAGTGGTGTGTTGAAGTCTCCTAAAATGAAATGTGTTGCATTCTATTTCCACCTTTAACTCTGTCAGTTTTTGTTTCACATATTTAGGTTCTCCATTATTGGGTGCATAGATATTTATAATGGTTGTATCCTCCTGTTGGACTGACCCCTTTAACATTATGTAATGTCCTTCTTTGTCTCTTCTTACTTTGTTTTGAAATCTATTTTGTCTGATACAAGTACTGTTACTCCTGTCTTTTTCTCCCTATTATTTGCATGAAATATCTCTTTCCATCCCTTCACTTTTAGGCTGGATATGTCTTTGGGTCTGAAGTGAGTCTCTTGTAGGCTGCTTATAAATGGGTCTTGTTTTTTTATCCATTCTGTAACTCTGTGTCTTTTGGTTGGTGCAATCAGTCCATTTACATTTAGGGTGACTAGCTACATCATATCTATTCATAGATATGGATAAGACATAGATATGTACTTATTGCCATTGCAGGCTTTATATTTGTGGTTACCAAAGGTTCAATGGCAGTTTTTTTTACTATTTAACAGTCTAATTTAATTCACTTATTACTCTGTTTCAAACACAACCTCCTGGTTCTTTTTTTCTTCTTTTTATTTCCTCCTCCTCCACTCTTTATATATTAGGTGTCATATTCTGTACTCTTTGTGTATCCCTTGACTGGTTTTGTGGGTAGTTGATTTAATTTTGCATTTGCTTAGTAATTCATTTGTGTACTTTCTTTACTATGGTTTTATTTTCTTTGGTGACAGCCATTTAGCCTTAGGCTAACCTCCATCTATAGCAGTCCCTTTAAAATATACTGTAGAGATAGTTTATGGGAGGTAAATTCCCTCAACTTTTGCTTATCTGGAAATTACTTAATCCCTTATTTTAATTTAAAAGATAATCTTACCAAGTAGAGCATTCCTGGCTGGACGACCCAGAAACCTTCTGGCCTGTAAGGTTTCTGCTGAGAAGGCTGCTGATAGCCTGATGGGCATTCTTTTGTACATGATCATTTTTCTCTCTGGCTGCTTTTAATACTCTCTCACTGTGCTTTGCTTTTACTTTTTTAAGAATGCTTAGACATATGTCCATGATGAATATTGGTCTATAGTTTTATCTTCTTTGTATTTTCTCTTATTTCAAAATATGAGTTATGCTGTTCTCATGATGTTAGTTGAGGAGTGTGCTCTGCCTCCACCAATACCTGAGTTTGTGTAAAATTGTCAGATCTTTCTCTTATTTGATAGATCTCACTTTTAATTTTCTATTTGAGAAGTCTTTTGGTATATATTTTCCCCCATAACTTCTCAAGGTAAATGTTTAGATTCTTTATCTTAGACACTTCTTTAGTACTGTAAAAAAAATTACTTCAATGCACTGATTTTACCTCTTTTTCCCAAATTCTGATGCGGTGAGTTTTCACTAGGATTCTGGTTGAACTATTTTCTATTTTGTATTATTATTATATTTTTCCCTTTATTTCTTTATATTTTCTTCTATTGCTCCTTCACTGACACGTGGATTATCTGAGTATGTTGTTTAATGTATAAGTATTTGGGGATTTCCTAGATATCTTATGGTTTACTTTCCATCTGTACTTTAATGTTGTTTTCAATTCTCTAAATCTCTTGATATTTGTTTTAAGAGTCAGGATAAAACCTGTTTTGCTTTTTATAATGCCCCCTGTAAAAAAAAAAGTATTTAGCATATGTTGAAAGTATATTTATACATATTAATTAAGCTAAGTTTAATATAGGACTGTTCATATCTTCTGCATTTTTGATAATCATTCTCTTCTCTTAACCACTTACCAAAAGATTGAATATTATTACAATCTCCAACTATCATCATTGATTTGTCTATTTCTCCCTTTTTTCTATCAATATTTTGTTTCATATTCTATAGTAATGATATTAGTTGTTTACACAGTTAGGATTGTTATATCCTTTTTATGAATTCCCTCCTTTTTCATTATAAAATTCCCTTTATTCTCTCTTAGAATAATACTTGGATTGAAGGCTACAATGCTAATGATATTAGCATTCCAGGTTTCTTATGAGTAGCCATTTGGATGTCATACTTCCTACTGTTTAATTTTCAATCTTCCTGTGTCTTTACTGGTTCTTGGGCATGGCATATGGTAAGGATTTGCTTATACTGACTGAAATTTCCCCTTATTTTTGTGTTAATTCTATTTCTGTTTGATGTGTTTATTGATGTTTGTGATTAAATCTTCTGGCTTCACATTTATTTTTATTTCTCTTTTTTAATTTTATTTATCTGTTCCTCCATCTGGATGAATAAAAATAAATAAACACATATATGCATTTATTTATTATATATTCATGTATATATACATATATGTGTATATATATATGTGTGTATATATATATGTGTGTATGTATATACCTTTCTAATTTATCACTACTCTTGAGTTTTTGCCTAAAACTCTATCTGCTATGTTTTAGTGGCTATACTAGAGATTATACCATGCATCTTTGACATATAACACTCAACCTTCAAATAATATTTCATTACTTCATGAACAATGTTAGAACGTTACAAATTACGATTCTGTTTCTTTTCCTTCTGTATTTTGCACTTTTTGGCATGCATTTTATTTCTACTTATGTTATAAAATCCCATAAGACATTGTGATAATTTTTCTTTAAATAGTAAGCACTTATTTAAAGAAGTTTAAACATACACAGAAAGAGGTATTATTTTTTAATTACATATTTCTCCTTTCAGATGCTCTTTATTCCTTCCTGTAGAATGGAGTTTGTTTCTGGTATATTCCTTAAGAATAAAGAAGCTCTTTAATTAATTCTTATAGGTAATGTTTAGATTCTTTATCTTAGACACTTCTTTAGTACTGTAAAAAAAATTACTTCAATGCACTGATTTTACCTCTTTTTCCCAAATTCTGATGCAAACAAATTTTCTTAGCTGTTGTGATTTTGAAAGTGTCTCTATTTTCACCTTTAATTTTGAAGTATATTTTCATTGTCTACAGAACTCTACATAATAATTATAGGTTATTTTTACTTATATTCAGCTCAAAGATATTCTTCCATTGTGTTTTGGCTTATGTATTTTTCCTCCAATGAGAATTAAACTGTCATTCTTATAATTATTTCCAAAATTGAAATGTGGCATTTTTTACCTTTTAGCTGTTTTTAGAATTTTTATCTTTCGTTTTAGTTTACAGCAATTTATTAATGATGTGACTTCTTAATCATTGTGTTGATCCTTGATCTTCAATAATGTTTGAGTTTTTCTTTTTTTCTGTGTTGACATTTTTCATCAGGTTTTTGGCTATTATATTACTATATTTTCAAGTATTATTTCTGTTCCTCTTGTCTCTTTCCTTTATTTAGGGAGGTTTACTTTCACATTTGCTAAGCAGTCTGACATTGTTCTACAGATCTCCAAAGTTTTTTTCCCTTTATGTTTCATTTTGGATATTTTCTATCAACTTGTCTTGAAGTTCACTGACTGTTATGCACAGACATTAAGGTGGCCTCATGACCCCCCTCCTCACAATATTCACATCTTTGGATAATCCCCTTTCCTTGAGTATGACTAGAGCCTGTGGCTTGCTTCTAAGCAATTTGTATGTGATTACATGAGACTTAGTATCCATTGTGCTGGTCTCTCTTTCTTGCTCTCCTTACTCTCCTTGGTGATTGCTGGTTTTAAGGAAACAAACTACCATGAACCCTACAGCTGCAAGGAAATGAATAATTATGCCAAGGAAGCCTGGAAGCAAATCTTACCCCCAGTCAAACCTCTGATATCTTTATTGCAGCCTTGTGACACCCTAAGCAGAGGATTCAACTAAGTTTCAGTGCTCAGATTTCTGACTTAAACTGTGAGATAAATGTGTACTGTTTTAAACATCTAACTTTGTAGTGTTACTCAGCAATAGAAAACTAATAGACTGTTCTCTTCCTCTTGTGTGTCTAATATGATGCTAAATCCCTCTACTGAGTTTTTTCATCTCTGATTTCTACATGTATTTAATTTATAACATTTCTTTTGTGTCTCCATCTTCAATTTTCCCATCTCTTCATCCATATGGTCCTCCATTTCTCCTGCATCATTTAATTTACTTGTCATTGTCATTTTGAAATTCCAGTTTAATAATTCTAATATCTGGCTATCTCTATGTCTGCTTTTATCAACTACACACTCTCTTGACTTTGAATCCCATATTTTTGCTTTGTTTTTTTGTCTGATACACTTTTTGAAAATCATGTATTTGCATTAAAAAAAATAGAGAATGAAAATTTTAGAATTTAACTCCAGTAAAGGGTACAGTCCATTATGACCCTTTTCCTTTTAGTCTGTGGATAGCTGACACAATCTGAATTGTGTTTGAGATACATCCAGAATTTGTGGTGGTTTTACTTATTTTCAGGCTCAGTTCACCACTGGCTTCACATATATCGCAGGTAGGGTTAGTACTTTTCAATTAGCAGGGCATGGGATTTGCTTCTGGGAAGACTCTGGATATCTCTTTATGCCCTGCCTCACAGCCACCAGATTTCTAAGACAGGAAATTTCTTTCTACTATATGCCCTGGATGTTATCTTTGAGAAATGATGGGTATTTTTCTTTTTCTTCCTAATACTCTTTTTCTGTTTCTTAGTCCAGAATGTTGTTCTATAATGTAAATCCAGTGTGTGGACCACATGCTTTCTGTACTTGGTCATCTCTTTCTTATGTGTTTGCCCAGACTTGGAAGGGATCCTACAGTATCCTTGCAATGGGTTGCTGTCACTCAGAAGGACTTCCCTGAGTTCTCCCACTATTCCCCTAACATTCAAGTGGGTGTTGCCTTTCCTCCTGATGAGGGCTCCTCAGGCTTCAGAGGGGAATTCTATCAGTTCTCTTTTCCTCCCTCAGACTCTGTGCCACACTCGAAAATTCAGTGTAAGAACATGGCAAATAATTAGTGGTTCTTAGCAGGCTTATTTCTCTGCTGGTGTTTCTAAGGTTCTAATCTGTCATGTCAGATTATGGCTAGTAAATTTTGATGAAAGTTTGACATTCTTCTCCCAACCATACTCTATGGTAGATTCCCCCTCCTCCCAACATTTCACCAGAGGTGAAAGCAGTTATGGATTCCTTCTTCTTTAGGAATTGTTCATTTTATATTTAGGTCCTCAGATATCTGATTTTTTTTTAACAACTATGACTTTGTAGCTTACTTATGAGAGAGACTTGCCCCCATAATTGTGCAAGGAAGCAATGGGCTTTTGTGACTTTTTTTTTTTTTTACATTTTAAACAGAACTATTAAAGCACTGAAGGAATTTGAATCTTTCTTAATGTTTTCCCCAAAATTTCTCTTTGTATTACCATGAATTGCTCTCCCCATTTTCCTAAACTTGCACCATACACATACAAAAAACCCTGAATAGGTAAGGGGCTAGAGCTTGCCCTACCTATTCTATTTGGAAAATAAGTAAATTAATTATTTTTTCATTAAGTTGAGGGGACATTAAGTTAGATGCCTTATTTTGGAGCATGGAGCCTCTTTGAAAATCCTCTCTTATTTCATTTTTCTATTCAGAATCTGAAATTTCCATATACAAAAGAGAAAAAGAAAAAAATAATAAGAAAATAAGAAAAATACACTTGAGATCATAATAAACCAAAGTCAAGAAATTGAATTCACTCTAGGAACCAGCAACATTTAATAAGAGTGAGTCAAACAGCCAGGTGTTAGATAAATGAAAGCAGACAGGAAAAATAATAAAACTTGATCAAAGAATAAAATATAGGACTGTGATCAAATAAAATATGCTTATAAAGGAAACAATACTTGATTTTTCTATAGGGACACTTAGAAGGCAGATAATATATTCAAAAATTTAGTCAAATTGTGATACCAGATGCATATTTATGAATATGTATCTTATAATTAATATTACTTTTATTTCTTACAAATTGAAAATGGAGTAACCAATAAATATGTTTTACTTCCTGTGAAAAGTAAGGTCCCAAGAGAAGAAAAAAGTGGTTACTCTGTTTTTATTTACCCTTATAAATAATACAATTAACGGTTAACTTTAAGACTGACAAAAGAAAATTGAAAGTAGCAATTTTGAGACAGACTCCACATAATTAGACTAAGTAGTCTTAATGATTTCAAAAAATCTTAAATTAGCCCCTAAATTACTCAATCTGAGAAATGTACTGAAAATTAGTATTTCTCCTAAGACGATTTCGTAGACATGGCTAATGGACATTACTGAAAATCTTATTCATGTCATGGCAATTTGAGGAGAAAGGTAAGGTTTTAGGAATCATTATGCATATTTACAGGTGCCAAATTCTATACCTAGATGGAATCTGGTAATCACTATACCCATCTCTATTTTATTTGTCTAAAGTGCTTTATATGGACTTAGTATTGGTAATGATTTTTTTCTAGGAAGCTAAAAATATTAGTGTATAATTTCAGTTCTCTTTTAAAACTGTTCATTATATAGCAAAATGACATAGCCTGGAAAATGAAAAAGATACCTGGGTATATTTCCTTATATAATGGTATTCTCTGCATTGGGCTGATTCATAGTAGATCTTTCTACCTAATCTGTGTTCTTTCACATTGTACAAAAACAAGAGTTATAGTGAAATAAAATTTAGAAATTAGTTAAGGACCTTCATTATGTATGCCTGCTTTCCTTGTTTGGGTCCCAGAATTTAATCCTGCATTGTCACAGTTCCAAGCTTATCATAACTTACTTGTTTCTATCTGTAGTACTAGCACCGAATACAAAGATTGCACCTAGTAGATACGCAAGAGATACTTCTGAAATGAATTAATGGTTTATTCTATTAGTAAATAAATGTTCAGCACTACATATGTGGATTACCCTATGTTAACTTTTTCTCTCTTTATATATATATATATACGTGTGTGTGTATGTGTATATATATACGTGTGTGTGTGTGTGTATGTGTGGGTGTGTATGTATATATACTACATATATATATATAGTGTACACATACTTTAGAATATATGAAACTATATATAGTGTACACATATATACTTTAGAATATATAAAACTATATAACTATATAGATATATAATTATTATTACTATGTGCCAAACATTAGTCTTTGTTCTATACCTGTATTAATTAACTTTAATAAGAGATTCTAGTTTTAAATACTGTTACTATGCTAAATTTTTCCTTTAAGAGACCTGACTGAGACAGAATGGCTGAATAAATTGTCCACAGTCACACAGTTAATACGAGCTTTGATATTCAGAGATGGATTATTTTATACAACTCTAGTTTGTAAAGCATTAAAAGCTGCCACTTCTCCAATCATTCAAGCATAAACAAGATGTTTATACACAAATACACAGTACTATCCTTGTTATTAAAATTATTAGACAATTGCCCTATTCATTTTCTTTTAGAACACAGATACTATATTCAAAAATAAACATGAGATGTATGCATATATTATAATGACTTAAAATTTGAGCTAGATGTCTAAAAGACGGTGGTGGAGGAAATGCAGGAATTGATATACATTTTTTAAGAACATGTCATAATTGCACCGATGAACTAGGTTTCCACGCTATTTGGTGAGACTGAATAAAAACGTTTATAAGTGGGCTTGGGGACAACTTCTTCATCTTGCCCAGTATTTAGTACGCAGCAGGTACTGAATCAATGTTTAAGTATGAAAAAAGAAAGGAGGCAGGGAAATAGGGAGCAAATGAAGAATGCAGAAAAGAAGGAGAATGTGTCTTTCCAAACTAGAGCTAAGATTTTCGTGGACAGGAGCTGACATCTACAGTTCTTTTTAATCCTGTTATGTTAGGTAGAACAGAATTCAAAAATCCATTCAGAGATATTCTTTCCTAAATAGTATTATAACCTGTTTATTCTTTTGCAGTTTTCCAAATGATCTGTTCTAAGATAACTGATGTGGTATTATTACTCTCATCATTTAGATAAACAAAGTGAAGCTTTGGATAGGCAAATTAATTACCAGATTTGTACCTGAACATCTAGTTTTGAAACATATAATCTTTAGTAGGGTGTAATTAAGCCTCGCCTTACCCCATGACTTGATAACAAATAATTAAATATTGGTTCTTAAAAGTCTTACTTTTCACCAAACTTGAGTCTGATATTTTTTAAAGTTTTATTTTAAATAAAACTTAAAATTTCTAACCTTTTCTATACTCACTGGACCTATCTGAGTTTCATAAACCAATATAGTTAATCTCTCTATGAAAATCCCTTATGATGTGTTGTCAGAATTTCTTCCCACTTAGAGTATCAGTTCAAACAGCTTTTCTGAGATAACTGTAATTCTGAGGAAAGCCTGAATCCTTTATGGCTAATCCTTCACATGGAATCACCATTCACTTTATTTTTAGCATCATTCAGTTCAAACGACTGTCTCACTCTGACATCTACAGTGGCTTCCAGACACATCTGGTCTCCCAAAGGGACCCTGAGGGGAAATTGGGAATGAGTACAGGCTTTGAATGGATTTTCTCAAAGTCTACTAAATATGAAGCTCTCACATTATATTTCTCGGGACTTCCTGATTTCAATCTGGTAATAAGCTTTGTCATTTGCAGGTAGTAAAGCTACCATTGTAGGTACTCTCTATTTTCAGTGAAGCTGTACAGTCTTAAGTGTTCATGAAATAGATGATTTTATATGCAGTTTCCATTTTCACAGAAAGGCTCATGAAATAGAAACTGAACATTTGCTGCATCGGCCACTCTTTCATTGCGCGTTCATTAATTCACTCATTCAATTACTATTTCATATACATAATTCATTGAACAAACATAAATTTATTCCTAGGTGTTAGGTTTAGCAAATGCATGATTTGAAAAGTAGCCTTTAATTTCTAAGACTGGTTCTTGTGGAGAGAACTCTATAGACCAAACCTTTATAGTATTTATTGTTTACAAAGTTATACCATCTCAATTTTTTATTGTTATCTCCTATTCTCTGGGACTTCCCCATTTCTCTTCACTCTACAGTCTCAAATAATCTAAAGTATTTTCTTAAGTCTTTATTGGTGGATATTTAAGGTTCCATACCAGGAACTGTATAGTATTGTTTTTAGTTATTGCTATTGCATAGAGGATTACATTATATTTCTTGACCAGTTCTAGGAGAATATAAAAAACATTATTGATTTTATGCTAATTTTATTACTAACTCTGTTAACTGGCTTACTGATTATTCTACCTGTTTTTGTTTTGCAGCTACTTTTGCTGGGTTTCCTATGTGAAACATCATGTAATTGGCAAATAGTGAAAATTGTACTGACCTTCTAAAATTGCTTATTATTTTGTATTTTTTCTGATGTTACTGAAGATGACTTTGGGAATGAAGTTCAAAAAATTGAGAATATCCATTCTCAAACTTATTCTTAGAATTAATGAGAATGCTTCTAATCTAGTATCCCACCACTACTAATAATTCTTGTTTTTTATATCATTTTTCTAATTTCTGTTTTGATTATGTTAAGGAGAAATTCTATAATTATTACTTTACTAACAGTTTCTAGTAGTTATGCATTTTCAATTTTAAAAATGTCTTCGATGTTGATTCACAGATTCATTTTTGTTGACCCATTCTTTTGATGGTTTATAATAATTAGTGTCCTAGTACTAAATTAGCCTTGAATTCACCATCTATATTTTATTTGTTCATTTTGTAAGTTAGCTATAGGCTCAAACTGGATATCTGAGGAGAGGTGAAGAGACTATTGACAAATTGTGGTCAGGTTTAAGGAAAAAAACAAGAGGTAGCATGAGACTAGTAACAGTATGTTATGTTTGCTAGTCCTAGGCTTCAATGAGCAAGGGGTAAGGAATGAAGGTAGCTACATGAAGACTGGGTGGCAAGAGATGTGACCCATATTAGAAAGAGGGAACCCAATCAAGAGTGATGTTGTGTTAAGGGAGTGAGTGGAATAAATCTTCCTGCCTCAATTTCTGGTCACTCACTCTCTTCTCCCCAGGAAATAAGAAGCCAGAAAGCAGGAAAGTCCAGCAATGCCTTCTGTGAGGGTTTGTTTTACAAATGATACAGAGCTGGGCACAGAACAAACTAGGATCAGTAAACAAAAGACATCTCAATCTTTATCTTTTTCTAAAGAGAATTTCAATTAACCTAATTTTGTCCAGTCCCTGTGCTATATGTGGCCATTCTTATTATATAACAAGTACTCAAATCAATGAAATAGAATTGTATTAAGAATTATGAAATTAATAATGAGGATCCTGTGCTAAAAAGATAGGAGTGGAGCCTGGACCTAATACAAGTATCAATGTGTCTAGAGCTTGGTGAACAAGATAGAGTGACTTAGGAAGAGTACAGGGAGGAAGTCAGGAAATCATAAATATTCAGGGGATTACAGTTCTTTATAAGCCATTAGGTTTTATTCTAAGTACAATGGAAGTTATTTGAAGAGTTTTACATGGGAGTGTTATTAGCAGACCATCTGAATTATTTATTCCTTTAAAGAATGCCTGATAAAATCCTTGTACCAGATGATTGATATAGGTAGGCATGTATATAGATGAGTACACATTATTTTCTGCATATGTGTTGTGGATGGATATGGTTTGGTGGATAGAAATAGATTTTTAACTACTTTCTTATTTTCTTTTTGTTACAGATTTTTAAATTTTTTCCAGATATAGACCGAACGGTTTACATTTTGCTAAATGTGAAGAATCAATTTGAGATGTTATAAGTTTTATTCTAAATAAGTATATAGTGTTTTGTTATAGTTTTAAAATGTCTTCTATATTTATATTTCTGTATCTTATCTTTATGTACATGCACTTATTTCCTTGACATATTTAACAGAAATTTTTCTAGCTTAGTGATTATTTACTTAATAAATCTAGTTTAAAGTGTATTTAGCTTCCCCCAAATCTGTTTACTTTTTATTCCTTGATTTTTCAAAATTTGAGAGAGGTTTAATAAAATATGGGTTACAACAAAGCCCCTAAAGACATTGGATTAAGAGTAACTTGTCACTGAGAAACTGGGTGCATCTCTTCTTATTATATTTCTGAAAAACTTTTTCCAAAATACCTTATGGGCCCTTTCCAACTTTAATTCAAGTGTTACACTATTTTTATAAAATTTTCTTAGAATATAGTTTTAAATATTATTGCTATTTGATTGTTTTGCATTTCACTTTTTAAAGAGCCACAAGAGAAATGCTATCCCTACTATGTATGTCTTCCATTTTCAATACATTCTCTGTGAACATTTTTACTACTTTATTTTCATTCACTTAGTTGTTTATCAGTCTTTCTTCCCATTCTTCTTATGAACTGTTTGAGGATGTTCAACCTTAGGTGCTTTGTGATCCAGTTTTCATTTCTACAATCATTTTGTCTTTTTTTCCCTTTTGTGTCTGAGTTCAATCAACTATATTTCTGTCTGCTTAAAAAAATCCATTAATGGCCTTAGAATTATAATTTCAAAGCTTTTTTGTTTTCTTCATGTTCTCAAATGTTGGCTTGATGACAATTAATTCTGTTTGGGGTATATTCTCTTACAGTTATGTAGGTTTCAGAGTTTTTGTTTTTGTTTTTTGTTTCTTTTTCACTAAGGGAATTTCCTCAACTGATACAGGCTTCGAATTCCTTTTTTCTGATTCTTTAAATAAATTCTGTATAGATTTTTAATATTACTACTGTTCATATATGTGGCATTTTGCATTTGACAAAATTGCCAGTTAAATGTCACCCTCTTCTGTCTGTATTAAAAAGTCCAGATACTTTACTGTATATGGTTGCTTTGCTATTAGAGCAATGCATAGTCAATAGCTTCTCTAATTTTATGGCTCTATCTTGTTTTTAGAACCCTAAATTTTCCTCCTCTCACCTTTTTATCACTCAACTGCCAAAGGGCACTTCCCTCTTCTATTTGAATTTTTGTCCCCTAGAATTTCACTTGCTTTGTAAAATCAATTTTATTTTCAGTAATGCCTTAGGCCCATAGTAATTGGGACAGCACCAGAAAAATTGGGTCGAGTACCAGAAAAACTCGGGTCCAGGAAATGGTATAAAATATTTAATGTTTCTATCTAGTTGCCTGATACCCCTTACTGAGTATATGTTGGGTGGTACTCCGGGAATCCTCTCTTTTTGCTTATGAACACAAGAGGCTCTTTCTAATGAGCTGATCTGCTTTCTGTCATCACTGCCTTTATCAGCTCCTAGGAATAAAAGCAAAATCTTTTTTTCTGTTTATTCTGCTTATTTTTATCATCTTATCAAATATGTTTCTTTTTTTTTCGTTTCTCAGTCACAGGGAGTGAGACTAATGTGACAGAAGGGAGAAAAAAAGATTCTTATGTGTCATTTAAATATGCATTCTAAAGAGAGACATATTTTCTAAATGTCCTTTACAAATTACCAAATTAGCTGAGGCTTTCCACACTTATATGTCTTAGAATTTCAAGAACTTATTTGATGATATCAGTGGGGGACTAATACAAATACACTTTTTGAAGGGATGGGGACATTACTTAATACTAATAATTTTTTTTTCCTGTAACACTGGAGGAAAAGCAGAGAAATGCTTAACCTTGTAATAGCATCAAATTGTGCTTTTTACAAGCTTCCCCTGTGATTGTGCTTTAAAGTGATTTGGAGCACCAATGCAGGAAATCCTTGCTGAAAGGAATAGTCAAGAGTGAGACAGAATTTTGGTGTGGGTAGAGACTTACTCCCTTTTTCTCTGGCAAGCAGTAGGGGACTGGACAGCAGGGAGGAGGGCTTCATATAACTTTTTTCAGGTTCGTATAAACTCTGCCTTTTTTTTTAACTTTGTAACTCCCCTTAGTGATCATAAAAAGCAATTCATATGGGAAGAACTCATGTACTTGCTTGTAGAAGCAGGAAAGAGGGATGGATGGGAATGTTTCGCTTTATGATCTGTCTGGGCCTTGAGGAAGACACCCACTGGAGGGTAGGTGATAGCAGCTTTTGAGAAGAGCAGAAGGAATGCTGTTGCCCAGGGGTCTGAGGCAAGGGAAGAAATGAGAAACAGAACTGGGAGAGTTCCTTTATTTCTTCAACAGGGACAGCTTGATATTCTTGAGAAAAAACTGTTCCCCCTTTACTGATGGATGCAAACCAGTCAATTTAATAGCATTGTCCCACTGAACCAAGTAAATAAAGAAAAAAATTTCACAGAGTATTGGGCTGAAACTGTATTTCTGAATCAAGCAGAGAAAGAAAGGGAAATTTACAATTCCCACAGTGTGTTTGTGAAACCATACATCAAAGGGTTAATTTGGGCTGCAACTGGTGAAACCAGGGACCTTTTAATTGAAAAGTCTATGCTGTCTTTTCTAAGATAAACTATCTGATACAGAAGTCACAAGTTATTTGGCTAAGATATTTTCAAGGACCCTTGAAGTGAGTTTCGCCCAGAGCAGACAAGTCCAAGCTGGCTGAGTCCACAGACCCTCCTCTGAGCCTGTGCACAAAGTTCCAAAGCATCAAATTACCTGTCTTTCATTACCATACTAAAATCTCTGCCCTAGGGGGTTTAGCCACCATTTCTGAACATAACAATATGTGTAGTAATATGTTTACATGCTATACAAACAAACAAGAAAATCCCTCCCAGCTCTGTTAATTATATCAGGCCCTGCTGAATATGCATAAACCTTCTGTATACATTCTGTACTCCATGTGAGCTCAGGGAGACAGATTGGAGTCAGTCTCCTGTCTCCTTGTTTAGCTGTCTTGCAATAAAGCCTTTTTTCTCTGCAAAAAAAGAAGGCTTCAGTCGTTGATTTTCCATTGCATGCAGGCAAATGGATCCAACATGGTTTTGTAATACTTACCATTACCAAAGAGTAAGAAATGTTCATATTTCTTGACTTTCTATAAACTTCCTCCAGTTTCCAAACAGCACTGCTTGAATTAATTTGTTGATGGGTTAATCTCAACCTGAAGTTAAAACTAGACATAAATACCTCTTAAATATGACTTATTTTCTACATACAGATTTCATAATAAAATTTTGTGATCATTTTGAATAATGGGTAAAACTACTCTAGCTTCATTTTTCCTTATTAAACTTCATCTAATGACCTTAAGCCCTATCTATTTTCCCTTGGTACTTGGTATTTATCAAACCATTTTCATGTGCATTATGACATGTGATTGATCATGTGCATGTCTCAACCACTGAGAATATGACTGTTTATTCTAGTCATGGAGGATTCAAACCCCTCACACCGATGCAGAAACCTTGGGAATTGTCAGGGAGAGAGTTATTAACAATGTTTCATAAAAGGCATTGATGATCAGAAATAGGTGCTCTGCTCAGATGTTTTGTTTTAATGAGCCAAAAATAGAATCTCTGATAAGATGTTCTACATCCAAATCTAAAGCTCTTTATAAAAAAGATCACATTTTCAGAGCCAGTACTTGCTTATAGGTTTTAGACTAGGACATTGGTTTAGGAACTGACAGGTTAAGGTTGTTGTTATAATTATAACAGCTGATAGAAATGCAGTATTTATGATGTACATAATTCTGTGTTAAGCAGTTTTGAATACCACAACTTTGTCACAACTGACCTGGAAGAAAGGACTCTTCTTACACTTCACAGATAAGGTAACAACAACACAGACTTTAGAAGGAAGTCTTATCTTTATACCTAGAGAGCAATGGGGTATTAGTGATGTAGATGTGTGGCTTGGTGGTCTCCTTCAAGGTCAGTCATATCCCCAAATCCCAGCTTCACCTTTAATGTGGGGAAGCATAAAATAAAGGTCTTGAAATATCAGCATGATGATCTGTCTCTAAATTTTTCACCTGCTAATGTATGCTCCTGTTCATTTATCTATCTTAGATCTATTTTGCTGTTGCTGGTTCTCTGTTTCTTGCTGACTTTCTCTAATCTTTTTCTACCTGCCTCCCAGTCACTTCAACTGGTAAGATTATTTAACAAGAATGTTTTTTACAAGCATTTGTCAAACTGAATTCCATGGAACACTGGCCACACAAAATAATATATGACAAAGATACCCTAGTCAAATATATTTCAGTGATATTACTTATCTTTTCCTAAAAAATAATGATTCACATACAATGTTATATTAGTTTCATGTGTGTAAGAGAATAATTATATATTTTTATACATTATGATCACCATCATAGCTCTAGTTACCATCTGTCACCAAAGTTATTACAATATTACTGGCTCTATTCACTATACTGTACATTATATCCCTGTGACTTCTTTGTTTTATAACTAGAAGTTTGTACCTTTTAATCTTCAGCCCACCTTTGGAGAATCACAATCGACTTTAAAAGACTAACATCTATGAAAAGTCCTGGAGCCTTTAGGAAAAAAAAAAAAAACCAGCCTCTTCCAGGGGGTACTCTGTTGAAGAGGGATCTGGAAAGACAGCCAAGCAAGGGCTCTTTGCTTCTTACAGAATGTCTGCCTGGATGATAGAGAAATTAAAGTCCAGTCATGACAACTTTCTGATATTCCTGAGGAGGAGCAATAAGAACTCCAGTTGAGATTCTTTTTCTCATAAAAGTTTTCAATGCAAGTGATTTTCATTACAGATTTGATAGTAACAACTTAATTATCAAATACTCTGGAGAGAATGCAATAACATTAATGAAACTGGACACATAATCATCATTTTTTCCAGTAGAAATACCATAGAGTTAAAGCACATTTCTTGCTATGATAAGGTTTCTGAAATGTTCTTGTCCCCCAATGACTCTAGTTCTATCATCTTTGCTAACCTCACCCTTCAATATGTTTTTTCAAAAAAGAGCCAATAGGAGACTGGAGAAAAGCATATTCAAGTAATGAAAATTTCATACTTCTTTTCCCTGGACTTTTGCAGTGGATGTTACCCCAAATTCTAAAGAATAATAAAGAATGGATGTGATATATACTGGGTACCTATTATGTGTTAGGCAATGAATTTAAGGCTTTAACACATGACATTTAATCATCTTTACAATTCTGAAAGTAGCTATTTTATTCTCATTTAAAGATGAGAAAACTAAGGTTGATAAAATTAAATTCCCCATGACTACCAGGTTTGTGGTAAGAGCTTTATGGTAATCCTTGTCTTTATATTTCTGAAGTCCTTGTTATCTTGCCTGCACATCAGAATCAGCTGAGGAGTTCATTAAGTATTAATACCTGGGTTCTACCACTACAGATTAGAAAGTGGCCTTAACATTTGGATTTCTAAAAACTTCCTAGATGTTTCTGAAGTAACCATGGCCTAGAACCACTGATCTAAATTCCTTCTACAAAATCTCCCAAATTGCCAAATAGTTGTTTATATGCTTTTTATCTAGAAAAAAAAAAGTGCATGATAGAGGGAAGAAAAATTCCATTTACCCAGTTAGTTCTGTTTCAAGTTAGGGGAAATTGAGCAGATACATAGTGTTGGAGAGAAAGTACATCGTTGTGAAAGAAAAATGGCCTTTGGAATTAAGATAGAACTAGGTTTAAATATCTCAGACCAAGCATTTAGGACAGAAAACAGAATCTTCCTTGCTCCCTGTGGATAAAATGAAGGTTCCTATGGGCAGGATTCTCACTTGGCCCTGGTTGCCCAGCTCACTCCACATGTGGGGACAATATGCTGCTATTGACTCTATATAAAGAGCTCTGCCCAGTGCTGTAAGTGACACAGTGGTACAGCTACACATCTACAGGACTGCAAGTCTGCAGGAGAGCAGAGACTGGAGTGCTGGCAGTGTCAACGGCAGAGACTGCTGGGTATAAATGCTTTCACCCCAGGAATATTCCATTGTCATTCCTCCATCTCACTGAATCCATTGTGAACTTGTCCAGGGCTGAAACCCTTTGGCAAGACAGTTGGCATAGTTGGCAAGATTCATTGTTGACCAAGGAAAAGAACAGGCTGCCCTTATGGAGGGGAGGGGGTGTTTCAGTGGGCTGCCCCTATGGATGGGGAGACCTTAGAGTGTCCCCTAGTGGATGTGTGGTCTGATATGGCCTGTCTCCTAGAGGACAGGGCCCCACTCCAAGACTGGGAAGGGGTGGAGGCAACACCTGAGGCAGTAAGGTTGGCCCTCAGCAAAATGGGGAATTCCTTGGAGAAACAGTACGCCCATGAAGCAGAGGGAATGGTGGGGAGTTTTCTTCTCACAATGAGAGGAAAGGCCGTAGGGAGAAAGACATCCTCCTGCAGGATGCATGAGAAGAGGCAGCATGAGAACGTGAGCTGCAAGGTGTCATTGAGGAGGTAAAAACTTTGTTGGTGACTGAAATGGCATCACTACGAGGTGCTGTGGAAATGGCAAAGGATGTCATGGCAGTCCGAGAGGAAGCAGCATGAGAGTGCAAGCTGCCCAGTGTCGTGGGGCAGGTAAGGGATGTAGTGGTGCTGTCAACCCCAGAAATGGAGGAGCAGAGGTTTGACAAACAGGTGGGGGTGGAGGCCCTGCCAGTGTCAGAGGCATCAGCCCCTCCTTGATTGAAACCTCCCCCTACTGAAAGTTGCTGGAAAGCATGAAAGAAAATAAATACTCAGCAACTGTGATTTCCTCCAGGAGAGTTGCAGCCCCCTCCCTAGGTCATGGAGTACTCTATGCTCTGCTCCTATCCTCAGGCTCAAGCAATTAAAGCAAAAAGGAAATACAGTCTGATACTCAAAGGAAGAATTTAAAGGGCCCCATGAAGGTCACGAGGACCCAGATGTGGGTTGATTTGATAAAGACAGTAGTAGACAGAAAGAAATTGGATAGAAAGTCAAACAGAATCTTACTGGAGCTGTGGCAATAAGTGAAACTGAAGCAATGGTTCTGGCCACTGACAATGAAGAAGTAGAAGCCAGAGACAAAGCAACAAGAACGGCCTGTGCATCTGCAATACTTTCTACTGGAGAGGCTGGAGAAGGTGGGTATTGTAAGGTCCACGCATGGTCCTTTTGGTTAATTCATTTGAGTATAACTGGTTTGAATACAGCCAGTATGACTACTTGGTGGCAATGGATCTCCTCAGGCTTGAGGTTAATAAAATTTGTCATAATTTTTGTTATTTATATATTGTATTAGGTTATTATGGAATTTGGTTACAATGTTCCAGCTTCCTCACGCAGGGACTATTGCAGTGGATTGAGGGCACATAAATTAAGAGGTGAGAATCCTGGAGGGGCGGAGTGTGAATAAAGTGAAGGTTCCTATGGCCTGGATTCTCACCTGGCCCTCGTTGGCTAGCTCACTACCCATGGGTAAGCAATACGTTGCTATTGACTCTATCTAAAGAGCTCTGCCTAGTGCTCTGGGCAACACGGTGGCACGGCTGCATGGTTACAGAGCTGCAAGTCTGCAGGAGAGCAGACACTGGAGTGGGGGCAGCGCTGAGGACAGAGACTGAGATTGCTGCGGAGTCAGAGAGGCCCAAAGGCAGAGACTGTCTTGATACATGCAGACTCATTCTGAGTGGATGGGATTATAGTGACTGACCTACTACTGTAGGAATAAAGTTGGGTATAAACCTTTTCACCCCAAGAATGTTCCATTGTCATTCCTTGGTCTCAGTGAATGCATAGTGAACTCGTGCAGGGCTGAAACCCATTGGCAAGACACTCCCTGTTTCCTCCCCACCACCATCCAGTTCATCACTAATACTGTTAGTATCACCATTTATCTGACTCCTATTTAAACAATCCACCCCTCACCAAACCCCAGACACCCATACATACATACATACATACATACATACACACACACACACATACACACACACACACACCGAACAATGTTCCTGTCCTCACAGATATAAATACTAGTAGGAAAGGCCTACTTTTGTGGGAGGGCTATGACTGATTTAAAACCAAGGGATTCTGTTAGCCCAAGAGGGGAACATCATCCTGAGAATTTGAGGAGCCTTTGTGGACAACACACTAGAATATTAAATAATAAAATTTAACCAGGGAAAGAAACTGGAGGTGGGAAAGGACATTCTACTCTATGAGATCATCATGATGTATGGTGTGGAAATGAGACAGTACTGCCCACTAAACACTTGGGACTTTGCAAATGATTTAGCACAGCTTGTATGTGGAATACCTTTGAGCAGTAATAAAATATTTTAAACTGAGAATCTATTTAATAGATGCATAGGACCGTTCCATTAGAAAGGTCTTGGTAAAGGTATGTTGTTCAATCCCATTTCTGAAGTATGCATTTCCTTATCTTCTGAGGCCCAGCAACATGAATATGGGGCACAGAAAGAATAACTGAGATGACAATGAAATCAGTTCTCCTTGTTCTGTATTTGTTTCCCCATTCATGAAATCAGTCTCAGGATCTAAACATGCACAATATAGACTCTTCCAACCTCTCTTTGGAAATAGAAGCAATATTTTATGGAAAATTAACATTGGCAAACAAAGATTTTGTCCTTTTCTGATGGACAAAATTGGCCTCTCAATTAGTTTCGGCTCTCCATCAGTTGTTACATTAATGAATGAATATGTACCATTCAACACTATGAAAGACATTTCCTTCAATCATAAAGAAAAAAGCAAATGTACAGTTAACATGGCAGGAGGGGCTTTCAGAGGTAGAAAGCAGAGGGCAAAGAAAATGAGCCAAGTTTGAGCTCCAAGTTTGAGCTCCATTTTTTTTGTTTCTGCTAGGTATTTTCCAACAGATAAACGCACTATATTCTTACAGATCCCAATATATGTGAATTGTAATCAGGACATCATGAAGTTCTAATGATTGAGCACATGATTTGTCTTCTTATGTCTAAAAAGAAAGTGTGTTAGTTTATTGTTTTTTCTTTTTATTTAAATACCCTTGTTATATCTTACCTAAGTATTTCAGTAGTTTTTCAAAATGACTCCCTGGCTTCTGGATTCTTGTTTTGAGACACTCTGCTTGCTTTTGTCAAGCCAAACTTCATGAGATTTAAGATAGAGTTTCATAATCCTTCAGTGGTTTTCCTAGTTTTTAAAGCTGGTCATCACTCTATGACCTATTTTCCCAAACTAATGCCATTTTCTCCCCTATGTTATTAGACACCCTAGATATTCTGTGGCTCCCATATATTTCTCCAACAATTTAACATTGTTCATGAAGTTTTTTCTACCTGGAATTCTCTTCACCCATATCTCTCATCTTTCAAAATTCACTTTACCAACTCCACCAGGATTTTCAGACTGATCTAATTCAAATTAAACTTTCATGTTCCCTTCCTAATCTCTCCTTATAAGTTTTAACTTTTGTGGTTATTCTGATGCAATTAGAACAACTTGCTTCATATCCTGGTGTATTTTCATGGATTGTGAATTCCTTGCAAAGAAAATTATTACCTCCTCATCTCTCTCATCTTCCCCTATATCACATGTACGCATTGTCTTGCATATTGTAACAAGTCCAATGTTCAGTGGTTCTTGTCTTAGGTCCATTTTCAGGGGAATTCTTAGAGAAAACAAATCCTGTATCAGTAGCCCCTTGATTAATTTAAATCTTCCCTTCTCAAGTTATCAAGATGACTAATTGGTCTTCTTAAGGGTAATTTTAGTGTCCCACAGTACAAGATTTATCCTGAAAAGACATTGCAGAGGAGAAAACTTGCATATTTTTCACTTTCATACCTTCTTTTGTCTCCTTTCTCTTCTTTTTCCCTTTTTTCTTTGCTATTTTTAATATCCCATCTTTTTTTATGTTTGTTCATTGTGTATGATTTTTTTAGTGTTACACATGTCTCAACTGTACTCTATAAATCTGTTTTAGAAATTGAAAAATAATCACTCTAAAACTACTCAGACTGTACAATATTTAAGCATTTCAGTTATGCTTTATGTCTTAACCATGACATAGTATCATCATTATTACCATTCTTTGAAGTTATTATTTTCATAACAATTAAGTGGAAGTTATTCTGAGTCCTGGGGATGCTGTGGTTCATTTAGGAATTCTGTAGACATGATTTGTAGGGAATGAAATCCATGTTAACCTGAAGGAATTTTTCCTAAGAAAAATGTATGCTAAACTTCTTTTCTGCTTCCTATTAGCCCACCCCAAGTATGAGTTTAGGTGTACTTTCATACCTAACCTCATTCTCTGAGGTCCATAATTCAACTCTGTGAGCAAGAAAATGTCAATATGGCCTTAAGGATGTTTCTTTTCTGGCTTCCTCAGTGTGTGCCTTTTCTCTTCACTCTACCTCAACTAAATTTAATATGAAGAGAAAATCCTAGAGCTTTATGTTATATGTGGCCAAAATTTCACAAAGAAGTAGAGTTCAAACCACACCCTCACTTACACTCTGCATTGAAAAAGGCAAAGAAACATATATTCTCCATGATCTTTGTGTAAACTCTAAATCTTGAGATACTCTGGCTCCACATATACTTGCTGAAGTACACGATAGTATTGTTTGCAAACAAATATTTGTTTTACTATTTGTAAAATGGAATATTGTGAAGGAGGTATACTAAAGGAGATATTATGGTTATATGAACTGAAATACAGTTAGTGCCACACCCATAGGAGCTCAGTACGTGCCTGTTGATCTTCTGAGAACAGTAATAGGGAAGGAGGACAACAGATTTTGGCACCAGATAATTTCAGTAGACTACAAACTTCACACGATTAGGAATATCTATTGCCCAATCTCCACCTGACTCCAAAGATCTAGCAGATTGTTTCCACAACATTGTGTTTGTTGAACGAATGAACAATGAAATTAACAAACATGAGTGGGACTGCATTTTGGTTCTGGCATTTACCAACTGGTACCACTCAGGTTATGTTCTTGGAACTTTAGTTTCTTGATTATTGGTAGTGAAGACCCTACTACTTATTTTCCTGAATTGCTACCATGCTTGTAGGAAAGGACTTGGCAGGTTTTTCAAAATATAATAGATGCTAAATAGATGCTTATGGACTGGGTGGGAGGATGGATGAATGAATGGATGGATAGATGGGTAGATGAACTGGGTGTGTGAAAATATTTTCACAGGTTAATCTTAGCAGTACTTTTTTCGGAAGACAAGAAAGTCATTATAACCTCTAGCCAAATCCCAAAGTTACTAGAATTCCTTACATCCTTCCACACACAACTTAAAAATAGTCTTATTCTGCCCCATCACACCCTAGCTCAGTCCCTGCTAGTTGCATACACACTGGCAACAGAGGAAATTATTAGTGCAAGCATCAGGCATTGGCTCCCACAGGTCCACTTTTGCATTTAAGGTTCATTCTTTACCTCCACTTCTAGTTGTAAATGGGAAGCAAAAGAAAGCAACAGTTGGATTTGGAATTATATCCCAGTCTCATAAATAGAATGCACTCTTCATTCAGATTATGGAAGTTATGAGAGAACATATTTTTCTTCTATGAGTAGTTAAACTTATATAGTTATTTGCAGATTGAAAAAGTATACCTCCATTTGATTTTCTTCTGATTTTCATATTTAATATCAAACTTAGAATATGTTAACAATTTGCTTATCTCCTTTAATCCAGTACTTACTTTGTCTCTACTTATTTTATACATTTTTGATTTTTCTGTATGCAACTATAAAATCATTTTTAATAAATGGGGGTACAATAAAACAGGTGCACATGCATTTTTTTGTATTTATGTATATGTGTGTTTATTTGGACTCACGCACACACATATCAAATAAGCTATATCTTTTTAAGGGGATGAAACATGAGCCATCTTATGTTGCAGACTATATACCGAATTACTTACTGGCTAACTTCATTAGCATTTCAGTAATGTAACACTTTAAGTGTGCTATGAAATTACTTTAATCTCCCTCTCCTCAGTAATGAGAAATGCCTCATCCTATTGTAAAACTTTTGAAGTATTGTGCACAATTCTGGATCTCTGTGACCTATTAAAACAGTGTATCTGGGAGGCAAAACTTACAGAACTCCTAAAAATGACTCCCCAGTCCCTTCACAAACTTGATTTCAGCTTCTCTACTCAAACCATCTTTCTCCCTTTCACCATTTCCAGAATCTAGCTCTCCGGAGTGATTCACCACCCATGGGCACACACACACTTTTATTCTGGTACCTAAATCTCATACCCTTTAATACAAATTTTGTATAGACTTGTGTTCATGAAGGATTTGGTTATTTAAGCAGTATGTGTCTCACTCAGTGAGACTGAAAGTTCATCAAGGTAGAAATCATTTCTGGCTTTCCAAACTAGTATATATTCAGTGTCTTGGAATTCTTAAGCTCTGTTTAAGTGAACAAATGAACTGAATAATTAATTAAATCCAAAATGGTATATATATAATTTTAAATTCCCAATCAATAGTAAGTAGCTAATTTGACTATCTGAATTTTTTAAGACTACAGCCGAGAGCAACAAATTCAGTGTTACCATTGCAGTAATCTTATGAATGAAGAAGGGTAAATATATTAATTGGATAAATACATGAGACCAGTTAGTGCTGTTCAGTGATGATGCTTTGATGAATTCTGAGGTGTCTCAAGGAACAAATCATATTCCCTATCTCCTATGGCCCTTTGATTTCAAGGGAAGAAGCCTTGGAGTCAAATTCACACATAGCAATGAAAGAATATACTGATTCATCCAAATACATCTGCATAACTCTGAGGAGCTGCTTTTCCTGCCATCCACATTCTTTTCTCACCTTTAAGACCATCTCTCTGGCTCATCTGTCCTCTTCCCATTCTCTTTCCATATGTGCAGCTATCATGTAGCTATTATATTTTACATGGGCTACAACCATTGGAAGATACTTTTGTTTTCATGGCTCTATACTACACCTGATAATTTTATGTTCATCCCAAGTTATTTTGGGTTCTTCCCATGGCCCAGCTTTTATATACTAGCTTCAAAACTTAATAGTTGTGTGTCTTGCATGAGTCACTTAGTATCTTGAGCCTTAATTTCCTTGAAGATGAAATGACGATTCCTAATTGAAGAGGTTATTATGAAAACTCTGTTAAGAATGAAATCTAAATTAAACATGAATCATAAATGAATAAATGATATCCTGTATGTGATGAAATATTTTACCCTCAACATCTACTTTTTAATCTAAAAGAGCGAAAGTGAAGAAAATGAAAAAAGTAAAATAGTCTATGTATACAGAGGGGCAAAGAACAGTACACAATAGGTGAACTTGTAAATTAAATGTTATATGATGGATAAAAGGGTTAGAGTTGTCATTTTCCTTTTTTATAGATTAAAATCAGCAGTCCTTGAAAGAAAAGTCTACCTTCTCATTCTAAAAAAACTCCTGAATACATGATTTGCCTATGTATTTAACATAGTTACATGAAAAAATGGCTAATAAATAATTTATTGAGTGAATTTATTCATCTTAAGACACTGACCTTTCTCTATAAAGATAACTGCAGTTGCCTCCAGGTATGTGAATCATTTGAGTTTTTTTTTTTTTCATTAGTGAGAGCAATTTTGGCAACTCTCTTCTTGAAATGAGATGTCAACCAAATGCTCAAATATTTACGAATTGACATTTTGTGTCTTTATATATTCAGTCTTTCTAGGTGCATGAGTTCTCCCTAGTGTATAGCTATTAAGAATCAGTTGCAAGGGAAAAAAAAGAAAGACATGAAATAAAAAGGAGATTTTATAACACATGGTTTGAAATTTTAATGTGGTGCCTCAGATCAATCAAACCAATGAGCATCAAAGTTCAGTTTTAGCAACAGTATTTTTATGATAATTTTTCCTTTTTTTTCCCCCTACTTCCTCCCTGTGGCTGGGTTATACAAGGCTGCAGGTAATGTTTGTGTTGTAAAATTGAGGCCAGTAATTTAATCCCCCCATAAAACTCACTCACAATTACAATAGCATTGAAATGGTACATAAATGAGTTCTTCATAAAGCAGAAAAGAAAAATGGTGCAACAGTTAAGCTTTTTAATGATGGGCACTAAAGCAATGCTGCTGATTAGATTCTTTGCTAATTACCTTCTGTTACTTAGATTGGATGTATTTCAGGAGAACAGAAACATCTATTCATAAATAGTTGTTTTCTTGGTAGCAATATGAAAACATTTGATTCTAAAGTTGGAAAGTGCCTCTCAGGGTCATAACAGACAATCTTTAAGCCTGTAGACAAATTTAATCATGCACCAACTGAAACATAGTTCCAATGGCTTCCATTTAGTTGGAAGATATCTACTTTATGCAAAGTGGTGGAAAAGGCTACAGCAGTAATATTTGCGCTGAGATTTGAAAACCAAAGATTTGGGAAAAAAACTTTCTGAGATGGGAAGCAACAAATGGAAAAGCAGTGAGGAAAGGATGAGCTACAGGCATAAATAAAGGAGAAAGTGTTACAGGATGAGTTCAGAGAGTTAGGCAAGCGTCAGATGACAGGGACTTCCCAGGGCAGGCCAAAATATTGGTGATTTATTTTAAGGGTTATTGAAAAGCCTAGAAGGTTTAATTAGAGGAATGTTACCATGCAAATTAAATCTTAAGAAAATCACCTATCTGCTAAGTGGAAAATAGGTTGTAGGAGGGTTAAGATGGATGTAGGGAACCACATTGTAAGGTTATTATGAACTGAATGCTATCTCCCCAAATTAATATGCCGAAGCCTTAATCACCAATGTGACTGATTTGGCAATAGGGTTTTTAAAGAGGTAATTAAGGTTAAATGGTGTCAGAAGGGTGGGCCTGTAATCCAACAGGACTGGTGTCCATATATGGAGAGGAAGAGAAACCAGGAGCATTCACAAAGGACAAGTGAGGACCCAGTAAGAAGCAGCCACCTTCAAGTCAGGAAGAAAGGCCTTATCAAAACCATAGGCACCTTAATCTTGGGCTTTCATGCTCCCATAACTGTGAGAAAATTAATTCTTGTTTTTTAAGTGCTGTGATGACATTACATATAAATTAGAATGGAACATGACTGTAGGGTTGTTGTAGAAGGCAGAATGAAGGCCTCCCAGTAATACCCATTTCCTACTCCCCAGAACCTGTGAATATGCTACACCACAGGGCAAAAGGGAATTAAGTTTGCACGTGCAATCAAGTTAGCTTAGGGCAGATCTTAAGAAGGAAAGAGTATCCTGGATTATCAGGTGGGCCCATGGTAATTGCACAAACCCTTAAAAGTGAAAGAGGGAGAAGACAGAGTTACAGATCCAACATGAAAAGGATTTTACCAGCTGTTGCTGGCTTTGAAAGTATAGGTAAGGAGTCATGAACGAAGCAATGTGTTCAGCCTATTGAAGCTGGAAAGGGCAAGGGAATGGATCCTCCTTCAGAACCTACAGAAAGAAGCATAGTCCTACTGACACCTGGATTTTATCCAAATAAGATCTGTGTCAGACTTTCAATCTATAAGATTCTAAGTAAACAAATGTGTATTGGTTTAAGCCTTTCAGTTTGCTAGCAGTAGAAAATGTATACATGTACATAATGCAGACTTCAGGATCAAGGAAGGATTTCTTTAACAAATAACATCCAAGTGGAAGTCTGTGATGACTAAAAGTCATCTGTGGAAAACTTGATGTGGGAGAAAGAGAAAGTACAATATTTGATCCAAACAGAAAGGATAGCAAGAACCAAAACTTGAATCCAAAAGAAAGCACACATTGTATAACTACATTTGCACTATCATTTAGCAAATCCTTCAAATAAATAGATGAAAATCATATTTACAGTATTATTTAGCAAGTTCTTCAATGTCAGGATTACTAAAAATGCAATTATCATGACTTATATTAAATAAAGATAAACCCTGATTCCATATTGAGTAATTATTTCCAGACTAGCCCTAATCCTAGGGCTACTATATGAATATATACAAGAGGAACAAATATAATGTACTCATCTATGCCAAAAGTGATTGAAACCCTCTGCACTCCACCCTTACATTAGAAGCTTTGACAAAAGCTGCTGTTAATTGTCTGAAGACTGGGATGAAATGGCATTGTGAGAGGAGTATGAAACCCCAAAGGAATGTGAAAGGAAGTGAGGTCATTGACCAGAGACCTGAAGAAATGATCTTGAAGAAACAGATAAGCAAAACATGAATACATGAAACACTGAAATGAAAGAAATGGGGCTGAAGGACAGAAAATAACTTATGTAATTTAAACAGTAAACAAATCCTCTAGTACAACAGAATTCCATTAAAATACATTTGTTCATTTCAGAGTTTCTAACAATACCAAACGTTAAATCATACAATTTGAAATTTAATTCCATTTGATGAAAGATAAGTTGGCCTAAATGGGGAGGGTCTTCTTATCTTCCATGAGCATTATAAAAGGACTCGTTACTGTTGCTGCTGAAGTAGCAATGGGCAGAGTATAAAGTCTGACATTGAGTCCTAATAAAAAAGATTTAGCTATTAAATGATGAGAAACTTACAGACATGATAAGCATAGAAAATATTAAAGTGTGTATTAATGATCAGGATATCAATTACTGGTTATCACCTTAATGAGGGTTTCTCAATGTCATCTTAATTGAGGCTTCCACAATGCAGGAGGAAGGCTACAGGCAAAAATATGTTTGTGAAATTCAACTTCAATTCCTCAAGTCATTCTCATCCCATGTGGGACTCAATTAGGGGTTGTATCAAATAATTAAACAGTTTAAATTTGTTTAACATAGGTGTGGTTGGTCTAAAGGACAGAATTTCCAGAATCTCCCACCTAGCTTTAGTTTATTTATATAACAATAGGTGTTCACCACTGTAGAGCCTCTGTAGATCTGGGGCAAGGGGTGAAGAGAAAACAGCCACTCTCTCCTCCCCTCTTCCTGGTACCTAATTGGTCTGGTGCCAGTCAGTCACCACGGCCCCACCCATGGAGTTCCCCTGGAAGGGGTGGGTGGGGAAGTAGATGGGGCTCCATAGCAGTGAGGAGGGGAAGCAGAGCACTAGCCGTGGCCGCAGCACTGGCGGGAGAAGAAGCACACAAACCAAGACGAGTGGAGCCGGGGCCGGAGGGGACAGACATTGCAGAGCCAGACGAGCAACTGTAACAGTTAAAAGTCTTTCTCTCGGGGCGGAGCCAGGATGGCGGTGTGAGTAGAGCAGTGGAAATCTCCTCCCAAAAACACATAGAGCTATGAAAATATAACAAAGAAAAATCTTCCTAAAATAGAGACCACAGGACACAGGACAACATCCAGACCACATCCACACCTGCAAGGAACCAGCGCCTTGCGAAGGGGGTAAGATACAAGCCCCGGCCCGGCGGGACCCGAGCGCCCCTCCCCCCGGCTCCCGGCGGGTGGAGAGAAACCGGAGCGGTTTTTTTTTTTTTGGCGAGCGCTTTTTGGAAGCCTTAGAGGGACGGGCCCCCGTTGCTGGGGAGGTAGGGTGGCGGGACCGGTGAGCAGGTGCCTGGGAACGGCGCTGGAGGACAAAGAACACCCCGCGTTTCTCCCTGCGGGACCGGCGGGCGGGTGCCTGAGACTGGTGCCTGAGGACGGAGGAGGTCGCGCGTTTTTCCCCTTTTTTTTTTTTTTTTTTGGCGAGCGCTTTTTGGAAGCCTTGAAGGGACGGGGACCCCAGTGCTAGGGAGGAAGGGTGGCGGGACTGGTGAGCGGGTGCCTGGAACCGGCGCCTGAGGACAAAGAATATCCCACGTTTCTCCCTGCGGGACCGGTGGGCGGGTGCCTGAGACCGGCACTTGAGGACAGAGGAAATCGCGCGTTTTTCCCCTTTTTTTTTCTCTTTTCTGCGAGTGCTTTTTGGAAGCCTTGAAGGGACAGGAACCCCGGTGCTAGGGAGGCAGGGCGGCGGGACTGGTGAGCGGGTGCCTGGGACCGGCACCTGAGGACAAAGAATATCCCGTGTTTTTCCCTGTGGGACCGGTGGGTGGGTGCCTGAGACCGGCACCTGAGGACGGAAGAAATCGCGCGTTTTTCCCCTTTTTTTCTCTCTTTTTGGCAAGTGCTTTTTGGAAGCCTTGAAGGGACAGGGACCCCGGTGCTAGGGAGGCAGGGCGGCGGGACTGGTGAGCGGGTGCCTGGGACCAGTGCCTGAGGACAAAGAATATCGAGCGTTCCTTCCCTGCGGGACCGGTGGGTGGGTGCTTTTTGGAAGCCTTGAAAGGACAGGGACCCTGGTACTAGGGAGACAGGGCAGCAGGACCACTGAGCGGGTGCCTGGGACCGGCACCAGAGGACAAAAAAAAAAAAAAAAAAAAAAAAAATCGCTTGTTTTTTCCTTTTTTTTTTTTTCCATTCTTTCTGTTCCCTCTCTCATTGTTGCTGTTGTTGTTTTGGTTTGGAGAGTGCTTTTTGGAAGTCTTAAAGGGGCAGGACAGGTCACTTAGACCAGAGGCAGGGAATCTGGGGATCTCTGGGCACTCTAACCCCCTGGGCAGCAGGGAGCACAGAGGCCCCTTACGGAGATAAATAGCCTCCTGGCCGCTCCCCCTCCAACGGGGCTCCACCATTTTGGAGGAACAACCCCAGCCAGGCCAAGCCCACAGCAACAGCGGAGATAAACCCCAAAGCAACTGGGCAGGAAGCAGAAGCCCTGTCTGCGCACAGCTGCCCAGCACAAGCAACTAGAGGTCGCTATTCTCCCAGGAAAAGGCTACAAACCAACAAGAAGGGAAGCTCTTCCAGCGGTCACTTGTACCAGCTCTGCAAACTATCTCTATCACCATGAAAAGGCAAAACTACAGGCAGACAAAGATCACAGAGACAACACCTGAGAAGAAGACAGACCTAACTAGTCCTCCTGAAAAATAATTCAAAATAAAAATCATGAACATGCTGACAGAGATGCAGAAAAAAATGCAAGAGCAATGGGATGAGATGCAGAGAAAAATGCAAGAGCAGTGGGATGAGATGCAGAGAAAAATGCAAGAGCAGTGGGATGAAGTCCGGAAGGAGATCACAGATGTCAGGAAAGAGATCACAGAAGTGAAACAATCCCTGGAAGGATTTATAAGCAGAATGGATAAGATGCAAGAGGCCATTGAAGGAATAGAAGCCAGAGAACAGGAACGTATGGAAGCTGACATAGAGAGAGATAAAAGGATCTCCAGGAATGAAACAACACTAAGAGAAATATGTGACCAATACAAAAGGAAAAACATTCGTATTATAGGGATACCAGAAGAGGAAGAAAGAGGAAAAGGGATAGAAAGTGTCTTTGAAGAAATAATTGCTGAAAACTTCCCCAAACTGGGGGAGGAAATAATCGAACAGACCATGGAATTATACAGAACCCCCAACAGAAAGGATCCAAGGAGGACAACACCAAGACACATAATAATTAAAATGGCAAGGATCAAGGACAAGGAAAGAGTTTTAAAGGCAGCTAGAGAGAAAAAGGTCACCTATAAAGGAAAACCAATCACGCTAACATCAGACTTCTCAACAGAAACCCTACAGGCCAGAAGAGAATGGCATGATATACTTAATGCAATGAAACAGAAGGGCCTTGAACCAAGGATACTGTATCCAGCACGACTATCATTTAAATATGATGGTGGGATCAAACAATTCCCAGACAAGCAAAAGCTGAGGGAATTTGCTTCCCACAAACCACCTCTACAGGGCATCCTACAGGGACTGCTCTAGATGGGAGCACCCCTAAAAAGAGCACAGAACAAAACGCACAACATATGAAGAATGGAGGAGGAGGAATAAGAAGGGAGAGAAGAAAAGAATCTCCAGACAGTGTATATAACAGCTCAATAAGCGAGCTAAGTTAGGCAGTAAGATACTAAAGAAGCTAACCTTGAACCTTTGGTAACCACGAATCTAAAGCCTGAAATGGCAGTAAGTACATATCTCTCAATAGTCACCCTAAATGTAAATGGACTTAATGCACCAATCAAAAGACATAGAGTAATAGAATGGATAAAAAAGCAAGACCCATCTATATGCTGCTTACAAGAAACTCACCTTAAACCCAAAGATAAGCATAGACTAAAAGTCAAGGGATGGAAAAACATATTTCAGGCAAACAACAGTGAGAAGAAAGCAGGGGTTGCAGTACTAATATCAGACAAAATAGACTTCAAAACAAAGAAAGTAACAAGAGATAAAGAAGGCCACTACATAATGATAAAGGGCTCAGTCCAACAAGAGGATATAACCATTCTAAATATATATGCACCCAATACAGGAGCACCAGCATATGTGAAGCAAATACTAACAGAACTAAAGAGGGAAATAGACTGCAATGCATTCATTGTAGGAGACTTCAACACACCACTCACCCCAAAGGATAGATCCACCGGGCAGAAAATAAGTAAAGACACACAGGCACTGAACAACACACTAGAACAGATGGACCTAATAGACATCTATAGAACTTTACATCCAAAAGCAACAGGATATACATTCTTCACAAGTGCACATGGAACATTCTCCAGAATAGACCACATACTAGCTCACAAAAAGAGCCTCAGTAAATTCCACAATATTGAAATTCTACCAACCAATTTTTCAGACCACAAAGGTATGAAAGTAGAAATAAATTCTACAAAGAAAACGAAAAGGCTCACAAACACATGGAGGCTTAACAACATGCTACTAAATAATCAATGGATCAATGAACAAATCAAAATAGAGATCAAGGAATATATAGAAACAAATGACAACAACAACACTAAGCCCCAACTTCTGTGGGATGCAGCGAAAGCAGTCTTAAGAGGAAAGTATATAGCAATCCAGGCACACTTGAAGAAGGAAGAACAATCCCAAATGAATAGTCTAACATCACAATTATTAAAACTGGAAAAAGAAGAACAAATGAGGCCTAAAGTTAGCAGAAGGAGGGACATAATAAAGATCAGAGAAGAAATAAACAAAATTGAGAAGAATAAAACAATAGCAAAAATCAACGAAACCAAGAGCTGGTTCTTTGAGAAAATAAACAAAATAGATAAGCCTCTAGCCCAACTTATTAAGAGAAAAAGAGAGTCAACACAAATCAACATAATCAGAAATGAGAATGGAAAAATCACGACAGACTCCACAGAAATACAAAGAATTATTAAAGACTACTATGAAAACCTATATGCCAACAAGCTGGAAAACCTAGAAGAAATGGACAACTTCCTATAAAAATACAACCTCCCAAGACTGACCAAGGAAGAAACACAAAAGTTAAACAAACCAATTACGAGCAAAGAAATTGAAACAGTAATCAAAAAACTACCCAATAACAAAACCCCGGGGCCGGACGGATTTACCTCGGAATTTTATCAGACACACAGAGAAGACATAATACCCATTCTCCTTAAAGTGTTCCACAAAATAGAAGAAGAGGGAATACTCCCAAACTCATTCTATGAAGCCAACATCACCCTAATACCAAAACCAGGAAAAGACCCCACCAAAAAAGAAAATTACAGACCAATATCCCTGATGAATGTAGATGCAAAAATACTCAATAAAATATTAGCAAACAGAATTCAACAGTATATCAAAAGGATCATACACCATGACCAAGTGGGGTTCATCCCAGGGATGCAAGGATGGTACAACATTCGAAAATCCATCAACATCATCCACCACATCAACAAAAAGAAAGACAAAAACCACATGATCATCTCCATAGATGCTGAAAAAGCATATGACAAAATTCAACATCCATTCATGATAAAAACTCTCAGCAAAATGGGAATAGAGGGCAAGTACCTCAACATAATAAAGGCCATATATGATAAACCCACAGCCAGCATTATACTGAACAGCGAGAAGCTGAAAGCATTTCCACTGAGATCGGGAACCAGACAGGGATGCCCACTCTCCCCACTGTTATTTAACATAGTACTGGAGGTCCTAGCCACGGCAATCAGACAAAACAAAGAAATACAAGGAATCCAGATTGGTAAAGAAGAAGTTAAACTGTCACTATTTGCAGATGATATGATACTGTACATAAAAAACCCTAAAGACTCCACTCCAAAACTACTAGAACTGATATCGGAATACAGCAAAGTTGCAGGATACAAAATCAACACACAGAAATCTGTAGCTTTCCTATACACTAACAACGAATCAATAGAAAGAGAAATCAGGAAAACAATTCCATTCACCATTGCATCAAAAAGAATAAAATACCTAGGAATAAACCTAACCAAGGAAGTGAAAGACTTATAGTCTGAAAACTACAAGTCACTCTTAAGAGAAATTAAAGGGGACACTAATAAATGGAAACTCATCCCATGCTCATGGCTAGGAAGAATTAATATCGTCAAAATGGCCATCCTGCCCAAAGCAATATACAGATTTGATGCAATCCCTCTCAAATTACCAGCAACATTCTTCAATGAATTGGAACAAATAATTCAAAAATTCATATGGAAACACCAAAGACCCCGAATAGCCAAAGCAATCCTGAAAAAGAAGAATAAAGTAGGGGGGAATCTCACTCCCCAACTTCAAGCTCTACTACAAAGCCATAGTAATCAAGACAATTTGGTACTGGCACAAGAACAGAGCCACAGACCAGTGGAACAGATTAGAGACCCCAGAAATTAACCCAAACATATATGGTCAATTAATATTTGATAAAGGAGCCATGGACATACAATGGCAAAATGACAGTCTCTTCAACAGATGGTGCTGGCAAAACTGGACAGCTACATGTAGGAGAATGAAACTGGACCATTGTCTAACCCCATATACAAAGGTAAACTCAAAATGGATCAAAGACCTGAATGTAAGGCATGAAACCATTAAACTCTTGGAAAAAAACATAGGCAAAAACCTCTTAGACATAAACATGAGTGATCTCTTCTTGAACATATCTCCCCGGGCAAGGAAAACAACAGCAAAAATGAGCAAGTGGGACTACATTAAGCTGAAAAGCTTCTGTACAGCGAAAGACACCATCAATAGAACAAAAAGGAACCCTACAATATGGGAGAATATATTTGAAAATGACAGATCCGATAAAGGCTTGACGTCCAGAATATATAAAGAGCTCACACGCCTCAACAAACAAAAAACAAATAACCCAATTAAAAAATGGGCAGAGGAACTGAACAGACAGTTCTCCAAAAAAGAAATACAGATGGCCAAGAGACACATGAAAAGATGCTCCACATCGCTAATTATCAGAGAAATGCAAATTAAAACTACAATGAGGTATCACCTCACACCAGTAAGGATAGCTGCCATCCAAAAGACAAACAACAACAAATGTTGGCGAGGCTGTGGAGAAAGGGGAACCCTCCTACACTGCTGGTGGGAATGTAAATTAGTTCAACCATTGTGGAAAGCAGTTTGGAGGTTCATCAAAATGCTCAAAACAGACCTACCTTTTGACCCAGGAATTCCACTCCTAGGAATTTACCCTAAGAACGCAGCAATCAAGTTTGAGAAAGACAGATGCACCCCTATGTTTATCGCAGCACTATTTACAATAGCCAAGAATTGGAAGCAACCTAAATGTCCATCGGTAGATGAATGGATAAAGAAGATGTGGTACATATACACAATGGAATACTACTCAGCCATAAGAAGTGGAAAAATCCAACCATTTGCAGCAACATGGATGGAGCTGGAGAGTATTATGCTCAGTGAAATAAGCCAAGCGGAGAAAGAGAAATACCAAATGATGTCACTCATCTGAGGAGTATAGGAACAAAGGAAAAACTGAAGGAACAAAACAGCAGTGAAATTACAGAACCCAAAAATGGACTAACAGGTACCAAAGGGAAAGGAACTGGGGAGGATGGGTGGGCAGGGAGGGATAAGGGGGGGGAAGAAAAAGGGGGTTATTAAGATTAGCATGCATGGGGGGGAGGGAGCAAGGGGAGGGTGGGCTGCACAACACAGAGAGGACAAGTAGTGACTCTACAACATTTTGCTAAGCTGATGGACAGTAACCGTAATGTGGTTGTTAGGGGGGACCTGATATAGGGGAGAGCATAGTAAACATAGTATTCTTCATGTAAGTGTAGATTAAAAATTAAAAAAAAAAAAAAAAAAAAAAAGAAAGAAAGAAAGAAAGAAGGAAAAGGGGGATTACTCCTTAACAGGATAAAACTATTGGTAAATCAAAGATCAACGCATGCTTTAAATATCCTTAATGTTGATCACTTAAAGGGTGTCAGATGATCAGCTATGGAGGTACTCTTTTCTGATAATATTCCTTTCTCTTAATTAAAAAAAAAAAAAAAAGCAGTTACTGTGTGCTGACCTCCAATGAGTTCTGCACAGTGGTATAGAGGGCATGTCAAAGTGTGGGCAAAGGGTCTGTTTGTTTCTATGCAGGAGATCAAGGCCTAGCTTGGATACCCAGAAAATGAACTAAGATACGATATGAGGAGGAGCTTCCGGCATCAGCACTCTCTGGAGGACTTGTGCCGGGGGATGATCATCAAAAAGCCTCCACAGGGATTCGGACGATGCTGCGGTTGTGGCTGCATCCAGCCCACCATCTCCTGGACTTGCCATAAGAATGAGGAGGGAGATGTCTAGGCTGGCATGTGCATACAGTGAGACAACGAATTTGACCGGATCTGTACTGTTGGAACTCAACCAGGAGTTGGGAGGGGTGCAGTTGTAGCACTCCAAAATCTCATGACTATAGACTATCTATGGTTAAAAGAACATATGGGATGTGAACAGATCCCAGAAATGGGCTGCTTTAATTTGTCTGATGGTTCAAGTACAGTTGGACAATATCCATCATATCATAGATAAATTTTCACAAATGCCTAGGGTGCCTAAATGGTTTTCTTGGCTTCACTGGAGATGGATGGTAATTATAGATTTGCTTTGTTTATGTCACTGTATTCCTATTATGTTAATATATGTGTGCAAATTAGTTAGTAGTTTAAAACCTATACATACTTAAGGTACTATACAAGAAGATATGTCAAAGAAATAATCAATCCTCCCAAGTTTCCTTCGTATGCTACATCTATAGCTTTTCTTCTTCCTTCCTAATTACAACCCTTAAATAGAATTCGTGCCTCATATCGAATTTACCGAGTATCATAATTCCTCCAGGTGGTAAAGATACCTTGAGACAAGTGCTGGGCATAGAAGCCACAGGGCATAAATCTGCAAAGAAGTAAAAAGCTAACCTTTGCAAACAATATGGCTTCTCTCTCACTTACCAACTTTACATTTCCCTGTATGGCCCCGGAAGATGACTGGTTAGCCAGAGACGGGTAAGATTCCTCAAGGGAGGAACAACCTAAGACAGGCACAGTCGCAGGGGGGCCATCAGGTGAGAATTTGGGGATCAACAGAGGTGAGGCTCAGAACCTCACCCCTCCTGCTTTGAGAGAAATCTTCTGCATCCGTGGATGTCTTGATGCCCTTGTCTAGCCTGGATTAATACTTAGTCCATAGGCACACACCTGATCATCTGATCATCTACATTTGCCTTCTTACAGCACTAAACTATGTTTTCTACCTTTATCTTGCATCTACCTACCACTTCAGCATTTTATTAAAAATAAAAATAATAATAATAGTAGGAGAAATGGGGGATCAACATATAGATCAAGTACAAAAATCAAACGAATATTCATATTTGACCTGATTGTTTATAGGTCATATTGCATGATCAAAACCGAAAGTTTCTGTGATGACTGCCCTTGTACTGTTCACCATGTAAGAATTTATTCACTATGTAAGAATTCGTTCACCATGTAAGAACTTGTTCGTTATGCTTCAGAAGATTGGAGACTGACGAGAATTAGGCTTGAGATGGATTAATGATTGTACATTGAGCATTGACTCCCCTATACTGAATTTTATTGTTGTTAACAACCATTTGATCAATAAATATGAGAGATGCCCTCTCAAAAAAAAAAAAAAAAAATCAGAAAAAAAAAAAAAAAGTCTTTCTCTCAACCTACCCTTTCCCTTAACTTATTTTAGTTTTATCAGCTTCATAGAGGACTTACCCCATGCCAGGAACATCCTTCCCCCAGGAGCTACAATAGGTTTCAAAAACATGGTAGACTCTAAAGTCTATCATACTTAAGAGTATGGCAGAATCTGAATGAGTAGAGGATATTGGACTGTTACTGCCTCAGGATTGACATTAACTCTAGCTTTTATAAATGCTAGAATATAGTAACATGGTAATTATAATAGTAATATACATTATTTTATATAGTAATATACAACATAGGAATTATTATTTCTTTCTCTACTATGCTATGTACTTCTACATAATGAGAGTACATGTGACTAAACCCATTTAGTAAATACAGAAAAAGCCTCAGAAGGATTCCTTCCATCTTTTCATGTCTCCTTCTTTCTTCTTTCCCTCCATCTCTTCTCTCTTTCCTTCCTTTTTGCATACAATATATATTTCTGGAACAATGGTCATATGCCATTAGTAAGCCCTGTAGACAAATGTTAGTCTATTAATGGAAGAATATGGATTTAAAACACGCAGACTTGTGGGAATTCAAATGACTTGTACTATCCATTATATCTTGTTGGAGTCAACTTGACTCCTGCCCACTCTAAATAAAAATTAAGGCAATTGTTATTCTCTGCTTTGGACTTTTCCCCATCATATGATAATAAATGCAAATTGTGATGGAAAGTAAAACTATCTAGGGCCACACAAAAAGGGATATTAAAACCTCATTTCCTACTGCATGAAGTACTGTACCAAGTGGATGTAGCCTCTCACATATTTATTCAGAAAGATGCATCCAGCACCATTAATGGTGTTTAATGCTAGTAAGCCAATACTCATCTAAAAAGGTGGCATTAAACAAGGAAGTAACATTGAGAAGAAGCCAACTATGCAGAGAGGCAGTAAAAAGGAGCTGAGACACAGGAAAGACAAAAACAAACTCTGGAGTCCAAAAGAGTTTTCATGATTCAAGGAAGAAATTGAAGGTAAGGACGGTTGGACAAATGGCCTGCAATAATCTCACCTTATGGCAGTTATGCCCTGTGTAAGCCTCTTTTCTTGAGTGTGGGTGGGAGCTGTGGTTTGCTTCTAATAAACAGAATACATAAAATGTTATGGGATGTATTTTTAAGGATTTTATTCTATAAAACTATAATTGATGTCTTGCTGGCAGATTCTCACTATTAATTCTTACTATCCTTGCTGACTTTAATGAAGCAAGAGGCCATATTTAGGAGGCCCAGAGGGCAGTAAATTGAGGACCAACAGTCAGACAGGAACTGAGGATGGTCACTGGCCAACAGCTAGCAAGGAACTGAGGGCTTTAGACCAACTGGCTGCAATGAACTGAATGAATCCTGCCAACAGCTGTGTAATCTTAGAAATAGATCCTTCCTTAGTTGATCTTTCAGATGAGATAACAATTTTAGACAAAACCTTTATTGCAGGCTCATGACAGACTTTGAAGCACAGAACCTATTTAAGCTGTGCCTTGATTCCTGACACACAGAAACTTTGAAATGATACATGATTGTTACTGTAGCTGTTAATTTTATTGTAATATTGTTATGCAGGGAGAATGTACTGAGAGTTACAGAGGTGAAATGAGGTAAAGATGAAGACCTCAGCAAGAGCCAGATTTGGAAGGGTCTTTTAGGCTATGATGAGGAGTTTAGCTTTCATGTTCAGTGCAGCAGACAGCTATTGATGGATATATGTAAGAATAGTCACCGGATTTGACTTACTTTTTTAAAAGATCACTGTGGTTATTGCATGGTAAAAACATTGTGTCTGATGAAAGATAAAAAAACCAGATAACTACCAATTCACAAAAGGGACAATATCTCAGTAATCAAAAGTAACCCTGTAATGAATAATTGAAAGAAACTGAAAACTGTAGGGCATGGATGGATCCCTACGTGGGAAAGTTTGAGTAGGTACGGATGTGGGATTGAATGAACCTTACTTTAAAGGGTGGTTATGTTTTGACTGAAGTAGGGAATACATGTCAAGAAGTAAAAATGATCAGGATTAAGATGCAATTGCATTTTACCATCATATCAGAAAAAATCAATGACATTGGAATTGTAGAGTCTGAGATTCAGGCTGAAACATTCAAAAGTTACTAATAACGAACCTCCCAGAGAGGTTCCTTATGGAAGCTTTTCCAACTGTAGCAATGTGATTGAGGTACATACTTTTATCATTCCCACACAGGGAGAAAATGCTAAATATATTAAAGGATAAATTAGTTGTGAAAACATACTTTGCATATCATGAAATATCCATATGGAGTGAATTACATCATAATACTGGTAGGTCTTTAAACTTGTGAATGATAGAAGATAAAAGTGTAACAACTCTTCGATTTCCAACCATTTCAATGGGTTAGGAAATCATACTGGACATTTTATTTCTAAACTGAGTATAGAAATAGAAGAATTAAGAAAGAAATATAAATTTCACAGAAGTTAGCAATTGAATCAAGAAATGTCTCACCTTCCTTTGTGACAACAAAAAACAAAATAAAAAGCAAACAAAAAACAAAAATGGTAATCAGACTTGAGATGTGATTGTCTCTCTATTTGTATCACTGTTTTTAGAGGGTAACACCCTCCCTTGTTTTTACCGTCTGTTTAACAGCAAGCACAGGGAGAGCCTCCCCTTAAACCCTATGGTAGGTTTCTGAGAAACAATGTCTAAAATAAGTCAGCTGTTTGAAACTGGCAAAATATCTCATCAGGGCTCAGGTTCTTCACAACCTCTCTCCTTGGAAGAACCAGGTAGGAGCATAAAAGGCCTCTGGTGAAAAGTCTCTGTTTTGAATACTGAACATTCCATCTACTTGCTAACACTGTTATCTAAATTATGGAGAACACAAGGTACAAAGCTGTTGGTCAACCAACAGTATATGTGCTTCAGGGTGTATGCACTAAGAATTATAGTCCTTAGACCCCAAATGCAGTTCATTTATGGTGTGGTTTAATGAAACTTTAAAGAAAGAGACTTTGAATCAGAAAAGCTAGGGTTTGCATCAAGTCCTAACTTGGGAGCTTTGGCTAAGAACTCTAGCTCCTTACAGTGAATTTCTGTACATTTGAGACAATAATCCCTTCTCATAGAGTTGTAATGATAATTACATATGAATATACATTTGAATACTTTGCCTGTTGCAAAGTGCATTATGTAATCTTTACTTACTCTACATGTTTAATATTTATACCATCATTGTCATCAAATATGATTTTCATTTTATTAGATAAGGAAGCAATTAATGCCTTCAAACATCTATCTAAACTTAAACCTATTTTTATACTTTATATTTTATAGTCTTTTTGCAGTAACAAAAAGTGGAAAGTACAGATAAGAAAAATATCTAGCTGTAATTTACCATTGAGGGATCACTGCTACTCATACCTTGGTGCATTCGATATAAACTTCAAATCTTGCTATATATTGAGAATGATAAACATACAATATATTTACAACCAGAATTTATCTTTTCATTCACAACAAATGATGCATCTTATCCTGTAAATATGTACATGCCTGTGTTATTATTTCTATTTTCAACAAGGCACCCAACACAGAAGGTTGCACATATTGGACATACTATAACATTTGTTTCAAAATAATTAATATTCTTTATTATTCCACTGCTTGAATTTGCCATTGTTTATTTAATAAAATACATTTTGTTAAATATATACCAAGACAGTGGATGACTGTGAGCCTATACTTTTCTGATTATTTCCTAAAGTTCTACATTTCTAAGGACATATTTGCTAGAATTGGGTTAAAGGGAGAAGAATTTTTAAGGACAAGAAACATTTTTTTCCTTCTCAATACTACACAATGCTGACACCGCAGCCAAGCTTGATAAATCATAAAGAATGAACATTTTTCTTATTGTTAAAGTAGGAAAATTCCATCCATAAATTCCACTGCATTCTAAAGTATATGCAGATGTTATTTCCTCACTATGTTTAGATAATATTTTCTCAGTGTGTCTGGAACATTTCTCATAGCATATTGATGTTGTTAAATATGAAAATGTATGGTTCCAGAACACCAAGAGATGAGCAGAATATAATACTTGCACAGTAGGTATCCCAACAACTAGGATATCTTACTGTTGTTCTTTTGGTCTTGTGATTTTTTGTTCTTAAAATTCATTATCTTAACATTATTATTTTTGTTATTATTACATAAATGTCAGGTCACAACAAACACAGGACAGATAAGGAAGAATACTCATTAATAAGTTGTGCTAATAGAAAAACAGCATGGCAGTCAGATTCAATATGTGAACATGTATGCAGACTAAAATTTGCAACAAGTACCTAAATTCAAAATTGCCAATAAAACCAAAGTGTTCAAAAAAATACAAAAATGGCCAGTAAGTACATGAAAAGTTGTTCAACATCATTAATCTTTAGGGAAATGCATATCAAAGCCAAAATCCAGTGCTACTGCAAATGACAGGATGGCTAAAATGAAAAGACAAACAGAAGCGTTGCAAGAATGTGGAAAAATCAATACATTCTTGATAGTGGAATTGTAAACTGATGCAGATGCTTTGGAAAACATTCTGGCAACTCCTCAAATGGTTAAAAATAGAGTTACTATATGACCTAGCAATTCCATTTCTACATATGTATCCATGAGAATCAAATGCATATGTCCACACAAAAATTTGAACATGAATATTCATGCCAACATTATTCATGATAGACAAAAAGCATAACAATTCAAATGCTTATAGATTAATAAATGAATAAACAAAGGTGGTATATCCATACAATAGAATATTATTCAGTTATACAAAGGAATGAAATATGGATTCATTTTACAACATGGATGGATATTGAAAACAATGTTAAGTGAAAGAAACTAGACACAACAGATCACACATTTATGCTTTCATTTTTTATTATATGTCCAGAATATGCAAAGCCCTACAGACAGAAAATATATTAGTAATTGCCAAGGGGAAAAGAGGAAGGGGATATGAGGCATGACTGATAATGGGCATTCATAGGATTCATTTTGGGGGTGATGAAATGTTCTGGAATCAGTTATCATGATTGTATAATTTTGTGACTGTACTAAAATTCACTGAATTGCATACTTGTAAAGGGTGAATTTTATGGTACATGAATCATTAACTCAATAAAGCTATAACAAAAATAACCAAACACCTAGTCTACCTCTAAAATTGAGGTAGTCAATTTATTTTACCTAATGAATTACTTTATGGAAATCTTATGAACTAGTAGATAATTTAATATCTCCCCTATTATATGAATCATAGGGAAAAAATAAAAGAAGTCATAAGTATTAAGTCATTTTAAACTTCCATTTTCTGATTCTAAGATCATCTGTTACCTTTAGAATGAACTATTATATCCATGAATCCATAGAAGATAGTTTGAACAATCCCAGAAGCACTTGAATATTCTTAATTTATATAATAGTGTATGTCTGTGAAAAACATAGCCCACCTAGCCTTGAATAAACAATGAACTGGAAGGGTAGCTCACAGTGGGTAAATCTCCCTTTGACTGTCTCCCTTTCAACATATGAATTCGAATGCTTGGAATTATCTCTCCATTCCCACTTTTATCCATTGTTCATATCCTGGCTATCTAATGTTAACCCTTAGATGCCAGCCTAAGTGTTAACTCTTCTGGCAATTCTATCTTTACACTATCAGTCCCATGGTATGCTATTTTTCTGTGTCACTACTCTGCCTGAGATGATTTCCTCTCTACAACTGACACACTAAGTGTATGCTTAATACACTTTCCACTTGGCTGTGTAATATTTGAGAAGGTGCTCACCATTTTATTCACAAGAACATTCCTAGATCCTAGCACAGTGTGGAACCTAGTAAACGTTCAGTAAAAATTTGCCAATGGAATAAAAACATTTAATGTTTGTAATAGAAGCATATGTTCATTAGAGTATTTGCACTGTTGATTAGTGTCTGAGTTGACCATGCTGTGTTTACCAGAAGATAAGGGTCAGGTTAATTTATTTTAACCACCTAAATACATTTCAAATATCAAAACATAAGTCATTCTCTAATACATGACCTTTCCCAATACACTATTAAGCTTTCAGTTATTTAGCTTTATTAGTACACATGTGTCAAGCCAACTCTGAGAAATGTCATACATCTCAAATAAACAGGCATCATCCCAATGGTGTGACAATATCTGAAAAGGAAGCAAATGAGGAGACAGTCATGTCCTAAGGAAAAAAATAAAACAGCAATTTTATCAAGATTTCACAAGGAAAATAGATTTAATAATCACCTTCAGCCATTTCTATCTATACAGAAATGTTATCTCTTCCTGGTATCTATTTAATTAAATAGTCCTTACACAAAATCAATACTTAGTCACTGAAGACAGTTGAGGGAATTTAAGGTCAGCACAATCCATGAACAGTCAGTTTTACTGAGTTAAACCAAATCACTGAATAAATTACAAAGGAAATTCAGACTTGGAAAAGGAGGCTATTTGGAATTAAAAGAGATCTCTAATTTTTGTTAGTCATTCATGGGGCAATTTGCCAAACCAAAAGCTATTCCCTTGAGGAAGAATGCACTGAAGATAAACCATATAATAGCATATATAACATTGCTTCGGAAGTAGTACATTAACTTCCTTCATTCTTCCTTTATGGAAAATTGGAGTGATAATAGTAGCAGTCATTTATTACACGCCTATTTTATACCAAGCACGGTGTACCTTTCACTTATAATTTCTAATACAATAGCAATTAACATTAGATCCCACATTTTGGAAATGAGTAAAATGATATGACAGGGTGAGATAATTCACCAATGTCATACAGTGATTCATTGACAGAACCAGAATTCAAATTCAGAACTCAAAGTCAACTGTTTTCATTGTAGTAAGTCAGATCAAATAAATACATGAATAATAAATGAGTTAATGAATTAACAAATGAAATTTTTTTACCTTTGCACTATGTCAGAAATGGTGGGATAAAGCCTTTATATAAATAACCCTAAAATATTGTTGGAAAAGTTTCAAACACTACATAGCTTAATGATCCCGTAGATAACCACCATCTAGCATCAACAATTATGAACTCATGGATCACCTTTTCTCATGTATATTCCTACTCAATGCATTTCTCTTATCTCTGTATTATTTTGAGGTAAATTTCAAACATACTACTTTATCTTGAAATATTTCAACATCATCTCTATAAGGGCTTATATATTTTTAAACACTCACAATATCATTTTCATACATCAAATAATTTGCTAGAATTATCAAATACCTAGTCAGTGTTCAAAGTCCCCAGTTATCCCATTAATACTGTATTTTCTTAGTGTGGTTTTATGGCTGTATGTTATGATAGGGTGAAAAATCTTATTAATCTATAGATCATATCTGTTCTCTCTTTCTCTATGTCTACCTCTTTCTATTTTCCTCTGTGTCCTTGAAATTTATTTGTTGAGGAACCAAGTTATTTGCCCTACAGTCTTCCATAGTCCACATACTTTGCTGATTACACCTATCTTGTATCATTTAATAGAACCCTCTATATTCTGTATTTGCTGTAAACTGATAGGTTTGAATCAGAGTTTTTCACCCTCAGCATTGTTGACATTTTTTTTTTTAACAAAGTCATTTGGACAGGTCTTCATTGCAGGAGCTTTCCTGGATGTTGTAGAATGTTTACCAGCATCCCTAACATCTATCCATTAGGAAACCTCTATCCACCTCCTCAGTTGTGACAACAAAAGAAAAATAAATGCCTCCAGTCTTTGACAATATCTCCTGGTGACAGAATTGTACCTGGCTGAGAACTATGAACTTAGATTAGGGTTTTCATTGTTTCATTGTTCTTCTTTATTATTATTAGTTTTTAGACTAATTCATAGGAGATGCTGTATTTTTTGTCAGTTCTCTCACTTAATGATGATGGCTGCCATCAGTGAACATTTCCCATATCCACAAAATCATTAAGGGTTGTAAATGGTGACTTTCTAGTTCCATCAATACTGTATTTTTTTTTAAGCTGGAGTATTTCCATTAGGGAAGGTTTCCTTTATTGATTATTTGGTTAGTCTGAGATACAGTGTATATAATAAAGATAGGATAATGCTTAATATTTCTTTCCTGTTACCAATTTATGGAAGAAGAAGTCCTAGAATTTTCCAGAGGTGGTCAGAACAAACCGATGATTTTCATTTTGTTTTCATAATAAGAGACTCTTTAATTAGACCATATTTTATTAGTTTTAAGACATGATCATCATTATCCCTATCGATGACCAAATTATCTTATCTTTGGCTAATACAGCCTCTTCAGTCTTACTCCTGAGTTCTTTAGTTTTCACATGACTATAGTAGTCTTTGATTTTTGTATAAAGAGATGTTCCAGGGTTCATCCTTTATTATTTCCTGCCTAGGACCAGAGTCCGGCATTTCTCCAAGGAGCACTTGTTCTTTTTACTAAAATCTATTACTGTTTAACAGGTAATAATTACATTGTATTTCCTTGAACTCCTAAAGAATATTGTTTATAATTGTTTAGTTGGGATATTAAGAAAATAGAAAAAATTATGATTTTTTTATTTTAGCAATCTCTAGAAAGATATTGAAGACACAATACATGCTATTCATTCTTGCACCCTCAGCAGCTAGTCGAGTACATTGCAAATAGTTGGTATCTCAGAAATGGTTGCTATGCAAAGGAATTAATGGTTTCTAGTTGCATACTACTAGTGACACTAACAACTGTGCTGAGATATCAAATGGACATATTTTCACTAATTCCTTTTTTCTTCTACAACACTCGACTGGAATTCAAAGAAAGCCACCATTTTGAAAAGGACATACATCTTCTTTATTAAAGGAACCAAAAACACAAGCACAGTAGCTATGATATCAAGTAAAAATAAAGCTGTCTGTCCACATCATAAAAGAAAAAGAGTTGAAGAAAATCACATTAATTTGCACTACCTGTAGAACAAATTAGCAAATGTTGTGACCATCTGTGAAAGACACCAGGGCCACATAAGACATGGAATTATTTAATGTGTTAAATCCATTTAAAATGTTTGTATCCTGTTAGTTCTAACATAATTACTATGTTAATTTCTGTGTGTTTTGCATATTAAACGGAGCGCACTCTGGGAAGCTAATGGCCGCTATGTCAGCTTTTTATTAAATCACAAAATAAACATGCACAATCCTGCTTCCAAAGATAATTAGTTTACTATTTCTTCCAGAGTTTAAATACTGGGTATGCTTTGAAGATCTGACTTCTATTTGGGGTGACAGTGGGCATGTAGTAGCTTCTTGATTCCTTAGATCATCCTCGAGGCATTAGCATTTTCAAGGGGAGAAAATTCAGGGTATTTTTCTTTCTTTCTTTCTTACCCTTCCTTTTTAGATTGTACGGTTATAAACATAACCAACAGACATTTATAGCATAGTTCTATATATAACAATACTAGGTGTTAGGGGGTAGGGCAAAGAAATATGGAACTGAGCTCCGGGGTGCAAAACATTTCAATCAAATTGGAAACATAAGATGCAAAACAATCCAGATTTCATTGATTTTAAGGAGAAGTCACAAAATAGGCAACCAGAAGTCCTGGCCTATTCCAGCCCCAGACAGCATACATATGTCTATTAGATGAAGATGAAGACAAATCTCACCAAAGAAACACCAAAAACAAAAACAAGACCAAATAAGCCTATGAACAGCAGCTGGTTCTCTCTGGTGAGCCTCGGAGAAGAATACCTCTGTATTGCCTTATAACCAGCCTAACCTCCACAGGTACGCTACACGCTTGGCCCTGCAGGCATGTAAGGTACAGATCACTGCTTTAGATAGTATGGACAAAAAAGCCTGAGTTTCCTCATTCACTTTGCACACTTTGAGCAATAAACTGGGCAGGTATTTTTGTGTGGTGGAAAAATGGCATTGTGGGGCCTCTGATGCTCTTACTTTAAGCTCAGGTACATTCCATATATTTAATATAATCGGGCATGTCTCTGAGTCTTAAGTTTATGCATTTATAAAATAGAACTAATACTAAACCTGCCAATACTAAACCAAATGCAAAAAATGAAGTGAGATGACTTTTCTAAAGAACAAAGTCCTACTCCTGGCATATGGTACATGCTTCACATGTATGCAATTTATATATACTTGTTATAATTACTATACATACATATATATCATCATTTATTGGGATAATAGTGTCTTTTTTTTAAATTCCAAGCCAGTAGACATGATTTATCTTAGCTTCTAATGCTAAAGAAAAGCTTTTAATAATACTAAATTATTATAATATTCAGATATTTTATTGAATTTTAATAAATTTCTAAAACATAAAAATTGGAACTATTTTACTTTATTAAATGTTAATATTTTATTTTAAAATCATATTTAAATACTTGTTTTATCTGCTATTATTTTTCAAATATATTTATGTTTTCCATTTGACCTTAAAATGAAATCCTCAATGATGAGTATATTCAATGACATATGTTCTGTAATCCAAAGTGGTTGAAAGAATTGCCCAGATGCCAAAGTCAGTTGGTGACCAAATCAGGACCAAATGCCAAGTGTCCTTTCACCTAGTTTAAGGCTTTTTTCATTACCAGATGTTGATTTTCTTAGGGATCATTAAGTATAGATACTTTTTTCCTTCTGATTTATCCTTCCTTCTTTTATTTATGGTTACTTTCCCCTGAAAACCCTCCAAAACTCAGCAGGTGAATGGAAAGCTTTCGAACTGATACGCATCTCTAGTGCCTGTGCTGACTAAACTCTTTCAGGTTTCACATAAAGTTTTTACATAAAACTATCCCCAAACCTTCGCATTCATAAAAAAAAATGCTTATTAACTTTTGAGGACTCAGGATCACCATGATTTTCAACAGTGAATACCCTTAGCTATACTACAGTGGTGTCTGAAGGCTGCATTCCCAAAGTTTATTCTTCAAGATGCATTATGAAGCCTTTCCGAATGACTGCATGCAAAATTAGCCACTCCTTCTCCAATGTTTCCAGAATGGTTTGCTCATATCCACTGGCACAATTTTTATAATATCAATGTTACTCAGATTTTTCTACTGAAATTCTGTAGAGGCATTCATTAGTAGTGGGACTTTGAGCCAAGTCAGCCCACTCAGTCTCCTGATCTGTGAAATGGGGAAAACAGTAGCTTTTTGACTGCATCTCTTCAAAGGATTTAGAAGATAAATTATGCAAATTATCTGGCACAAGACCTAGCATTTAGTAAATGCTTAACATGCGTGGGAATCCTTCACCTCTATGTCCTAGATTAATTTTTAATGTTGTCTTAAAAAAATTGGATTAAGTAAATCAGTTTTGTTTATTGGTCATTAAAAGTTGTTCAATAAGTAAAATTTTAAACAAATACTGACTGCATTATTCTAATCAATGCATCCTTGAATATACCAGAATAGCAATAAATAACACTATTTTTTTCTACCACCTTGTCTAAATGCTCTAGAGATCTTAAATACACCTTGTCCCTTCTCTCCACCACTTCAAGAAATTCCTGTTTCCAGAGATGTTCTCACCTTTGTTTTCTTCCCGAAGACGTTATGGGATTGTCTTCCTCAGAACTACAGAGCTACAACAACAGGTCTGTTTAACTGACTCTGAACTCTTACATCTACCACTGCCCTGTTATCCTTGAATGTAAATGTTAGATTTACATTCTGTGGAAAAAGTTATTTCCCAGCAGGCTTTTTGATGCCTCACATAAATATCTGCCAAACCTTCCCTACTGATAGCTTAGACAAAGCAGTATCCTTAATAAGTATAGTTTAGGGTTAAGCTGGAACATCCTCTTAAAGTCTCCCACTTTATTCACAGAGACGTTCAGTATTTATAATGCAATGAGCTCATGGAACTCATAGGTGACCAATTGTCCAATTTTATCTGAGACTGGGGGCACAAGCTAGGGTATAGAAATTTCAGTGAAGAAAAGTAGATAATTCTGGGGTAAACTAGAATTATTTGGTTACTCTATGTTGGAAATAATGCATAATACTTAACATCACTTAATGAATTAAATTTTTATTATCTAGCTAGCTCTTGCATTCCATCACACCTTCTCCAGGATATAAATTCACTGAGGACAGAGACCTTGCCTATTTTAGTCACTCATACCAACCATGTTAGTCACGTGGTAGGTTCTCAAAAAATGTTTATTGAAGTAAGGAAAGGAAGAACAGAAGAAATAAAAAAATAAATGGAAGGCTGAATATATACTTGCTTATCTGTCTCTTCCAACATATTTGGCACAATTAATATAAATGTATAGATACACTCATACAAGCTGCCACATGGGCTAGCCATGTGCAATCTCCTTTCACAGTTGACTTCACTCCCAGAACTGCAATCCTAGAATCCTCAGACTGTTTTCTAGGTTGTAGACAATGAGTGGCTCTCTGAGACCTAGAGCACTAGCAGACAACAGCTTCCTACAAAGCACTGGTACTATAACTGCAAGTACTGAAAGATGTTAAAAATTTCAAGAAGGCATACTTCGTTGTTTGAAAATGTCATAGGTGATAAAAGGCAGTTTTATCTATATCTGCTGTCTTATAAGCCTAAAAATTCAGACTGATAAATAATCATTGCTAATGCTTTCTGTTCAACCACACACTGCTTAACTCTATCATGTTATTTTTTTCCTGCCTGCAATATTCAATCCTGTATTTCATTTATTTCAGCCAATTTTTCTGGGATCCTTGACAGGGCTTTAGATTATTCTGCCTAATTCTAAAAAGAAGTGACTCTGTGGGTTCTAACTACTCATGAGATGATGGTTCAAATTCAGTGGCATGACATCTGTGGCCCTTCAATGTTGGTAGCTGAATGACTTCTCAGTCTTGTTTCTCATCACTCCACAGCAGATGGGTAAAGCTTCCGCAATGTGGAATTCCTCCCTTTCCATTTGTGGCCAACCCCACCCTGCTTTGGCAAGGGCTGTGACATCTGCCTCTTGGTTCACTTCAACCCAAGGAAAACTTTTCATGGTTTATCTTCTGTAAAACCACCAGTCAAAAGTGGCTTGTCCTTTGTCCAAAATCACTGTGGTTTTTAATATACTAAATTGGAATTATTATTTTTTGTATCTAACTGGGTTATGAATTTCATGAGGACAGAGATTTGCACCTGTGCATTCTTGCCATCTAGCACAATACCTACTCAGAAACAGAATACACACAAACTTATTAAACAAACACCAGCAAACAATGCTGATGAGTATCTATAAAACATTATAATAAGCTAAAATTCTTCTTACGAGTTTACATTGTACTCTGTTCATCTTCTTAAAATTTTATCATACTTTTCAAGTCCATGATTTTTCAAAGTCAAACTGCTATTATTAAAAGAACAATTTGAGTGTACCTAGTTATTTATTTTTACTTTCAAATTAAATTTTAAGATATAGACCAAGAGAAATAGATGGCAACTTGTACCACAGCTGTAGCAATTGATGAAACCCACTGCATAAGGTAGGGTTTTCAGTGTGTTTTTCTTGAGTCTCTCCTGTTAAACAAGCTGTCACCTGGGCTAGCCACGGTAAATGTTTAGCAATCTCTTTTCAAACTTGACTTCAAATTTACTATACTACCATAAAAATTTCAGACATCAGATTCAGTTTGGTACACTTTTAGACAGGCAAGGGTTCATACAGAGATGTTGTAATATAAGTCTATAAAAGTGATATTAATGTAAATAAATCCTGTTTTTAACACAACTGTTCTAAACACCCTATATCTTCTTAACATTCAAAAGTGGCTTTGTCACAAATTAACAACGTGGGCATATACAAGCCAGCAAAACTATGCAAGCCTTAGTATGCCTTTCTGTAAATTCCTATAAATGATAACTCCAGTGCAAGTTTTCCTAAGATAAACAAAATATAAATTGTATTGCAGGTTATATGTTCTCAGGAATGGTAGTTTACTACTTTCCTCCATTTGCTCCTGGAATTTTATACCCTAGTTCCCCATGAATGCCATTTCTCATGTTTTCTCTGCCTGAAATTTACTGTCTCTTATATGTTACTTGGAAAGGTGACCTCTGGCCAATTTCCCTGTGATTTGGACTGAGATGTGTTCCTGCTCTCTGGTTTTTGCTTCTGCTTTCCTAGGCTTATTATCAAGAATATTACCCATAAGATACATAAGAATGTTTTGCTCATATGCTGTTTCCTTTCTTTCCTAAGCTACACAATTTAATCTTTCTTATTTCAGAAGAAAGCTATTGTAGGAGAGGCAATATGCACTATTATTTCAAATATTTAACTTACATTCTTAAGAAGCTTGTATGTCTCTAGAATAGCAAAATCTCTGTCAGCTCAGACGGTTTGCCCATGCTATGCTGGCCCTATAGTAAGTTTTCAACAGTTCATTTTTCAATATTAACTACTGTGGCAGTTCTGAATGACTAAGAAAACAAGCATGAAGATACACACATATACACACCCCTTTTCTGTGTTGGTATCTCAGATATAACCTGAGAAATAGAATATAGGGAAACATCATTTTATTAAACACAGCCACTAATGGTTTTTAAAATCGTCCCTTTAGGTATATACTTATGGAATCAGAATGCCATATAGTAAGCATGACATTGTGTTCTAGAGTTATGATGGACCTCACAGATCACAGAAAGTGAAATACAGAATAGGGAACAGAAGTGGCCAAAGACACACAATCTCTTACTAACTTACCCAAAAAAGACAGTATCTCTTTTTGTGCATTAAGTTTTATCCTACCATGACTGTTCTCTGTTACTAAAAATGGCAAACTCATGTTCTATTATCGCATACAAATTTTGAAGGGCCTTTAGATGATTTGACAATTGTAATCTTTATAACAGTGCACAGCATTACTATTTTTACCATCATTAAAACACCACCAACAATACATCAGACCAAATGTAGTTTTATCTTAAGTCAGGTAGTAGGGGGTAAAGTCATAATTCAGAATATTTAGTGAGCATCTACTATGTGACAGGTATTGTTTTAGACATTGGGTATACACTGGGGAATAAGATAGAAAAAAATCCCTGCCCTCATGAAGTTTATATTCTACTGTAGGTAACAACAATAATAATGAACAAGTAAATAAGTAACTAAATTAAATGTGCACATACTTGGAGGAAACCAACATAGTTTTAAGTTCAATATTTAAGCCTGTTTGTGAGGGAAGCTGACTGGGAACAGATAAACGAGATGATGAATAAAGGCTGAGAAGGAGTCAGGCTTACAAAATTCTGGGGGAACTAAATTTCAATAATGGGGAGATATACATGCAAATATGCTCAGCAGTATTAAATGTCCATTCTTCTGGTTCGCAATCCAGAGTTCTGTCCAAAATCCCTCTGACTCCATTCTCCACCTCTGTTTAGAAAAGGCATTTGTAGATAAACTTCTGTTTATGTGCATCCCATATTTAGTGATACTTAAGATGTACCACAGGAATGACTCACTTAACAAGCCACCATCTGGTACACTATATATCCATGATAGTGAAGATCGAGGATGGAGTACTTTTTCATTTATCTTCCAATGTTATTGCCTGTACAGTGCATTAACATACAGCCCAATTAGCTGGAACATGGCACTAATTATGCCAGTTATAAATTCAATTTTTGTATGGGCCGCTTAGCTTTTTATTTTGTTCTGACCAAAGGTTTGTTCTCTAACTGATCACAGTCTCAATAATCCCCTCTAGGTCAGCCACTCTGCCTGGATTTTTACTGTACCTACTCCTCACCCCCAGCCCCTGTTCCTATTCAGTGCCCTCCACTGAATAGCAGCTATTCAATTAACAGTTGCCTTGTCAGTTTCTTTTACCCTTTAAAAACTACTTATGAAAAGACTTGAAGAAAGTTGATTCATTCTGCATCATATATTAAGATCTCTATCAGACATGGGGAAATTCAAGATGGCAGCGTGAGAGGTGAGACACAGAACTCCTCAAACCGCATATAATATGAAAATAAAGTTAATACAACTAATGCTAAAAGAGGAACAGGAAAGAAGACTGCACCAGACTGCATACACCTGGAGAACAGAGCAGACCTCAAGAAATAGGGTAACGTACCAAAGCCTTGATCTGGCAGGACCCAAGCTCTTCCCCCACCCCAGCTCACCAGCAGGATGAAGAGAAACGGAGTGGGGAGGGGGTGAACGCCTAGAACTGCTAAACAGCAAACCCTGGAGATCTGCTTTGGGAGCACAAACCTACACTGTATGGTGCTCTGGAGATTAGTCGGGTTGGAAAGCTAAAACAGGTAGAATACTTGGAGAGACTGAGATTCCAGCCATTTATAGAGGGCAGGTATCCACATTTGGCTGCTCTGGGACAAAGGAAAGGCAGGTGATCTAACAGGCTTCCTAGCAGCAAGAGGACTCCAGAAGGGGCAGAGTTTGCACAGAGCTTGTTGCACTGGAGAAGGGATAGGTGGCTATCTGAGCACACTCTGCTCAGCAGGTTGGGAAATTTTAGGAACTTAGGGTGCTCCATGCCCCTGACTGGCTACTCAGCTGCGAGGCCCACCACTGTGATACACAGCCTGCTGTGCCTTATTCATAGTCTGCCAGCACTGGTGCACAAACCAGTAGTCCCTGCCCTGGCATCAGACCAGCCAGAGGGAGGCCCCACCTATGGCAGCTACAGACACAAAGCACAGAGGCTTACACCTGAGTGCTCAGCCCACTGGTTCTGACAATGGAGACAGGCACTGTAGCTGGGAAGCAGGAAACAGCTCTTTCCTTCCCTCAGACACCAACGCCATTCCTCTACAACCCCTGGCATCACTCCAGGGGCTGAGCAGTTCCAGATACTAGAGCTTCTAGGCACTAGAGGGTGCCACATACAAATATGAAACATCAGAGGAACATGGTTCAAACAAAAATCTCACAAACACCAGAAAAAGGGTCAAATGCAACTGAACTCACCAATCTTCCTACAAGAGAGTTCAAAATAAAAATCATAAACATCCTCAAGGACATACAGAAAAGTATTAAAGAACTCAGGGATGAATTTAGGACAAAGAGTCAATCATCAAGAATTCCATATCTGAAAGGAAACATACAATGGAAGGACTTAAAAGCACATTGGATATAGTAGAAGAGAAGGTAAATGGAATACAAATTAGAGAAGAGGAATATAAAGAAGCTGAGGCACAGAGAGAAAAAAAGGATCTCTAGAAATGAAAGAATATTGAGAGAACTGTGTGACCAATCCAACCAGAACAATATTTGCTTTATAGGGGTACCAGAAGAAGAAAAGAGAGAAAAAAGGATAGAAAGTATGTTTGAGGAGGTAATTGCTGAAAATTTCCTGAATCTGGGGAAGGAGATAGTCTCTCAGGCCATGGAGGTGCACAGATCTCCCAACACAAGGGAACCAAGGAAGACAACTCCAAGAAATATAATAATTAAAATGGCAAAGATCAAGGAAAAGGCCAGACTTTGAAAAGCAGATAGAGAGAGAAAAAAGATCACATACAAAGGAAAACTCATCAGGCTATCATCAGACTTCTCAAGAGAAAACTTATAGGCCAGAAGGGAGTAGCATGATATATTTAATGAAGTGAACCAGAAGGGCCTCAAACCAAGAATACTCTATCTGTCAACATTATCATTTAAATATGGAGGAGGGATTAAAACAATTTCCAGATAAACAAAAGCTGAGAGAATTTACCTCCCCAAAACCACCTCTACAGTGCACTTTGGAGGGACTGCTATATATGGAAGTATTCCTATGGCTAAATAGCTGTCTCCAGGGGAAATGAAACCACAGCAAAGAAAGTAGAAAAACTAATTACTAAGCAGATGCAAAATCAAAGCAACTACCCCCAAAGTCAATCAAGGGATAGACAAAGAGTATAGAATATGATACCATATATATATATATATATATATATATATATTAGAATGTAGGAGGCAGAAAAAAGAGGAAATAAAAGGAACTTTTAGGTTGTGCTTGTAATAGCATACTGAGTTAAATTACACTGTAGATACTAAGAGAATTACCCTTGAACCTTTGGTAAACACAATTCTAAAGCCTACAATGGCAATAAGTACAGACCTATCGATAATCACCCTAAATGTTAACAGTGTGAATGGTCAAAAGACATACAGTCACAGAATGGATTAAAAAACAAGACCCATCTATATACTGCCAACAAGGGGACTCACTTCAAACCCAAAGACTTATACAGACTTAAAGTAAAGGGATGGAAAAAGACATTTCATGCAACGAATAAGGAGAAAAAAGCAGGAGTTGCAGTACTTATATCAGAGAAAATAGACTTCAAAACAGAGAAAGTAACAAGAGACAAAGAAGGACATTACATAAGATGAAGGGGTCAGACCAACAAGAGGATATAACTATTATAAATATATATGCACCCAACATAGGATCACCTACATATGTTAACAAATACTAACAGAATTAAAGGGGAAATAGAATGCAATGCATTTATTTTAGGAGACTTTAACACACCACACACTCCAAAGGACAGATCGAACAGACAGAAAATAAGTAAGGAGACAGAGGCATTGAACAGATGGGCATAACAGACATCTACAGAACACTCCATCCAAAATCAACAGGATACACGTTCTTTTCAAATACACATGGAACATTTTCAAGAATAGATCACATACTAGGACACAAAATGAGCCTCAGTAAATTCAAAAAGATTGAAGTTCTATCAACCAGCTTCTCAGATCACATAGGTATGAAATTAGAAATAAATTACACAAAGAAAACAGAAAGGCCCACAAACACGAGGCTTAATAGCATGCTCCTATATAATCAATGAATCAATCACCAAATAAAAAGAGATCAAGCAATATATGGAGACAAATGACAACAATAACTCAACACTACAAAATCTGTGGGACACAGCAAAGGGCATGCTAAAATGGAAGTATATTGCAATACAGGCCTACCTCAGGAAAGAAGAAAAGCCCCAAATGAACAGTCTAAACTCCCAATTAACAAAACTAGAAATGTAAGAACAAATGAGGCCCAAAGTCAGCAGAAGGTGAGACATAATAAAGATTAGAGCAAAAATAAATAAAATCAAGAAGAATAAAACAATAGAAAGAATCAATGAAAGCAGGAGCTGGACCTTTGAGAACATGAACAATATAGATCACCCCCTTGCCAGACTTATCAAGAAAAAAAGACAGTCTACACTGAATCAAAAATGAGAAAGGAAAAATCACTACAGACACCACAGAAACACAGAGAATTATGAGAGGATACTATGAAAAATTATATGCTAACAAACTGGATAACCCAAAAGACATGCACAACTTTCTAGAAAAATACAACCTTCCAAGGCTGACCCAGGAAGAAACAGAAAATCTGAATAGACCTATTACCAGCAATTAAATTGAATTGGAAATCAGAAAACTATCAAAGAAAAAATTTCTGTACCAGAAAGTTCCACTGCTGAATTTTATCAACATTTAGTGAAGACCTAATACCCATCCTTGTTAAAGTTTTCCAAAAAGTAGAAGAGGAGCAAATACTCCAAAATTCATTCTACAATGCTAGCATCACTCTAATACCACAACCAGGCAAAGACATCACAAAAAAAAGAAAATGACAGACCAATATCCTTGACAAACATAGATGCAAAAATACTAAAAAAAATATTAGCAAACCAAATTCAAAAATACATCAAAAAGATCATCCATCATGATCAAGTAGGATTTATTCCAGGGATGCAAGGATGGTACAACATTTGAAAATCCATCAACATCATCCACCACATCAAAAAAAAGGACAAAAACCACATGATCATTGCCATGGATGGTGAAAAAGCATTCAACAAAATTCAACATCCATTCATGATAAAAACTCTCAACAGAATGGGTATAGAGGGCAAGTACCTCAACATAATAAAGGCCATATATGACAAACCCACAGCCAACATTATACTTAACAGCAAGATGCTGAAAGATTTTCCTTTAGGATTGTGAACAAGACAAGGATGCCCACTCTCCCTACTTTTATTCAACAAAGTTCTGGAGGTCCTAGCCATGGCAATGGACAACATAAAGAAATAAAAGATGTCCAGATTGGTAAGGAAGAAGTTAATCTGTCCCTGTTTGCCGATAACATGATATTGTACATAAAAAAAAACCCTAAAGAACAATGAACTAGCAGAAAGAGAAATCAGGAAAACAATTCCATTCTTAATTGCATCAGAAAAAAAAAACCTCAGAATAAACCTAACCGAGGAAGTGAAAGACCTATACTCTTAAAACTTCAAGACATTTATAACAGAAATTCAAGAAGATACCAATAAATGGAAACACATCCTATGCTCATTGATAGGAAGAATTAATACTGTTAAAATGGCCATCCTGCCTAAAACAATCTGCAGATTCAATGCAATCCCTATCACAATATCAACAGCATTCTTCAATGAAATAGAGCAAATAGTTCTAAAATTTATATGGAACCACAAACGACCCCAAATACCAAAGTCATCCTGAGAAGGAAGAATAAAGCAGGGTGGATTACATTCCCTGACTTCAAGACAGTTTGACTGACACAATAACAGACCCATACACCAATGAAAGAGATTGGAGAGCTCAGATATAAACCCAGTCATTTATGGTGAATTAATATATGATAAAGGAGCCATAGACATACAATGGGGAAATGACAGCCTCTTCAACAAGTGGTGTTGGCAAAACTGGACAGCTACATGTAAGAGAATGAAACTGGATTATTGTCTAACTCCATACACAAAAGTAAACTCAAAATGGATCAAAGACCTGAATGTAAGTCATGAAACCATAAAACTCTTAGAACATAGGCAAAAATCTCTTAAATATAAACATGAGCAACTTTTTCCTGAACGCATCTCTTCGGGCAAGGGAAACAAAATAAAAAATGAATAAATGGGACTGCATCATGCTAAAAAGCTTCTGTACAGCAAAGGACATCATGAGAAGAATAAAAAGGCATCCTACAGTATGGGAGAATGTATTTGTAAACAACATCCGACAAGGGATTAACATCCAAAATATATAAAGAACCCACACACCTCAACATCCAAAATGTAAATAATCCTATTAAAAAATGTGCAGAGGATCTGGACACTTCTCCAAAGAAGAAATTCAGATGGCTAATAGGCACATGAAAAGATGCTCCGCATCACTGATTATCAGGGAAATGCAAATTAAAACCACAATGAGATATCACCTCACATCAGTTAGGATAGCCAAAATAGAAGAGACAAGGAACAACAAATGCTGGCAAGGATGTGGAGAAAGGGGAACCCTCCTACACTGCCTGTGGGAATGAAAATTAGTTCAACCATTGTGGAAAGCAATATGGAGGTTCCTCAAAAAACTGAACATAGAAATAACATTCGACCCAGTAATTCCACTCCTAGGAATTCACCCAAAGAAAACAAGGTCCCTGATTGAAAAAGACATATACACCCCTATGTTTATCACAGAACTATTTACTATAACCAAGATACAGAAGCAACCTAAGTGTCCATCAGTAGATGAATGGATAAAGAAGAGGTGGTACATATACAAAACGGTATACTATTCAGCCACAAAAAAGAAACAAATCCTAGCATTTGCATAAACATGGATGGAGTTAGAGGGTATTATGCTTAGAGAAATAAGTCAGGCACAGAAAGACAAATACCAAATGATTTCCCTGATTTGTGGGGTATAACAATGAAGCATAACTGATAGAATAAAATAGCAGCAGACTCACAGACTCCAAGAAGGGACTAGAGGTTAGCAAAGGGAGTAGGGGGGAGGGTGGGTGGGAGGAAGGAGGGAGAAGGCAATTGTGGGGTATCATGATTGGTGCACATGGTGTGTGGGGGGGTCGTGGGGAAGACAGTGTAGCTCAGAGAAGACAAATAGGAACTCTGTGGCATCTTACTGCACTGATGGACAGTGACTGCAATGGGGTATGAGGGGGACTCATTATTATAATAAGAGTGAATGTAATAACCACATTGCTTTTCTTGCGAAACCTTCATAAGAGTGTATATCAATGATACCTTAATAAAAAAGAAAAGAAAAAAAGATCTCTATGAACTGTTTCTTTGATAGAAAACTTAACCTTTCTGAGGGATCGTAATACTGATGTCCATAGCATAGCATAGCCCCTCTTCTCTCTCCTTTACAAGCCCATGCTCCAATTCAAACTTTTGGGTCCGTGCCTCATTGTGGTTTATATCCTCTCATGCTTAGATCTATCTGTGCTTCAAGCAAAATTTGAATACTATTTCAGTGTAGCTACACATGATTCTGCATCCTTTTTCTTTTTTTCAGTTGACCATAGATTTATTTATTTTATTAGAATATAGTTGATATACAATGTTATCCTGATTTCAAATGCACAATGTAGAAATTCAATATTTATATACCTTACTAATTGTTTACCATGGTAAGACTAATATTCCCTGTTACTATACCAAAGTATTATAATATTACTGGCTGTATTGTCTGTGCTGTGCTTCCATTTCTATGACTAATTTATTTTATAATTTGAAATTTATATCTATCTTCTTCACCTATTTCACTCATACCCTCACTCTCCTCCCTGTGGTAACCAATACTCTGCCTCCTTTTTTAAAACTTCCATGAGATGTGTCTACATTACTTTCATAGCATTTGTCATTTCCTACTTTGTAACATTTTTGTATATGTTTTACTTCCTCACAGCCTTAAGCTCCTTGAGTAAGGGTTCCATGAATTTCTAAATTCTCCTTAGAACCACCAAAGAACCCACTTCTCAGGAGAAGTTATTAAACTTGGAGGTCCAATTCCTATTCAGAACCAGGTCCAATTTTTTTTTCTCCACCCTTTTCATTTTTTTCTAAATATGCAGTGTCCTTTGATCTGTGACTTTGATTTTGTGACTTTCAATTTTATCATTTGAAAAATAAATGTCTAAAAAGAGGCCACTTGTGTACTCATTGTGAGGACTAAATAAGGCAATGTTTACAAAGCCCACACTAAGATTCTACTTTCACCACTTCTTAGCTCGGTCATTTAGTAAAATTATTAAACCTGACATAACCTCAACATTTTTATCTGTAAAAAGTGAAAAGTGATAATCATGATTTTTTAAACTTATTTTAAAAGTTAAATAGGAAAATGAAGTACTTGACATGATACTCAGGACATATTAACAATTCAATAAAAACACATACTAACAAGTCAGTGAAAGTTTGTTTCTGCTTTTGTTATTCCTGTAGGTCAATCACAATGCCTGGTATGCAGTAGAAACTCAACACATACGATTTTTAGGGTATCATAGTTAATACTCAGATTTTTACTGGGTACTAGTTATGTGATTAGATTACATGTAGGCCCTCTGCTTAACATGAGACATTTAACTGAACACCCAAAATGTTGAAGTTTATAGGTTAGCCAATGAAACATACATTAAACTTATAACTTTATCCTGCATGTAAATTATATTTGATTTATGGAGCTGCAAAAATGAATGATTTTATAAATGAATGCTATACATTGGGGAGAAGTCAGAGTTCACTATACAAATCCTCGGTCAGAAATGCTATCTTACTGCATGAAAGCATTTTTCATTTTTTCAGGGACTCTGAATTTTTCTATAGATGATAAACCATTAAATTTGGAAACCAAGGCAGTTTCTACATTTGACTCAATAAGCAGTGAATTCGAAAGGGCAAAATATATTTATTGGGAAAAACTCTCTAAAAACCAAAACAAAATGGAAGAAGGAGCAAAAGTTCTTAGCAGTTTTCCCCAATTTTTATTGTTTATACAAAATGCTTTTGCAAGATGTACTTCGGACAACTGAATTATGAGCCTTAACTTTAGCATTGTTCGTCAATTTATCTTCTGTGACTCAACAGGATCTGACTGGAAGCCAAAGCCTTAATTCAGTTGTTCTAAAAACATAATATCAAGGGGAAAGAAAGCACTGAACAAATGAAAACTTGGAGAGTACAGTTCTGTAGAAGGATCTCTTTTTTTTTTCCTCTTCTTCTTACCAGAAGAGATTTTTAAGCCTTTTTTAGTTACAAGTTTTATGCCACTGGAGGGAGATAAATTTAAAAAAGAAAAAAGTGATTCTTGCCTTCTACTACCTGAATCACATTTGAAATCGCTCTTCAAATCATTCTGGTTGACATATTTATTTTACCCCCAAAAGCAGAAATAATTAATCATCACTGTATTGACAATACCTGGTTAATATTTGACCTTCTTGACAATCTATTTTTATACAATTCATGATTCAAGTTGACTTTGTTCTACCATTGCCACTTAGACAAAAGCCATACTGTATGTACATTTTGTGTGTAGTAAAATAACTAAGACACAGTTTAAACAAGTTGTATCATCACATGTCAGTCTCATAAAATCAGAGAGTGAATGTTCTTAATGCAATACTATTTAGTATGTGCATTTTCCTATAAAATTAAGAATGCATGCTGTTAATAAATTGTTTCCAGTAACTCTATTATTTATATAGGCACTGTGAGTAGTGAATGTATGTGAGAAAGAGAATAGAGAAGAGGCACCCTCTATTTACCATAGAACCACAGTAAACCAACATCAACTAATAGCGTATTGTATTTTCCTCCAGTTATTTTTATTTTTCATCTCATTCTTATTTTTTTCTTTGATTAGTATGTCTAGAATTATTGTGTTCTACTTCATACATAAATTTTTGCTATTTAAATTTAATATTATAAGCTTGTTGTTATAGTATTCAAATTCCTGAAAACATAATTTTCATGTCTTTCTAATATCCTACAGACTGTTTGCAAATGTGGTAGGGTGGATGAAGTTCTCAGTCTCCATCCCTTGAAAGGCCATTTTCACTCTTGGTTGGAAAGTTAATCATCTAGGCAAAGAGATTAAATGAACTCAGGCCATGTGTCCAGTGAAGCAGGGTGTCTCAGGAGCTCTGTGCTGAAAGTCCTGCTGACTCCATGGAAAACCCTAGTGGGATAACATGAGACTGACCTGTCTATGTACAAAGAGGTGGGACAAAGTTGGGCCCTGAAGGGAGAGAATGAAGAAAGCTGGAGGAGAAAAGAGAACCTAGACACTTCTTGGCATTTAGGGGAAGACATCTGAAAAGGAAACTGGTTAGGAAAAGTAAAGGGAAATCTATACCATCCAACAGAATCTGGTATGTTTACAACTATAACCACGTAAATTTAGATTCTCTCTGAAGATTAACTGGATTTAAATCTTTCCAGCAGTTGCAAAATGTAGGAGCACAGACATGAAAGCTTTTATTTAAGAAACAGGCTCTGAACGAACATTGTGTGTTTACAAACTCTAATAGTCCATAAGCCTTAAAGTGTTCCAGATGTCTCTGGTAGAGAAGGAAAGGGGTATGGGGAGAAAAAAAAAATCTGACTGAACATAGTTACATCTTACCACTTTTTTAACTGAGCTCAATTCATATTTTGTTTTGCTATAGGTTATTTAATTATTTTATTCTTATTTGCACATCTGTCTTCCCTACAATCCTTATAGTGCAAAACAGTGTTTGCATACACATACACCCACACACATAGTAAATATACGTAAAAACATGTGTTCTTTCCTTTTCTGATGAATGACATTGATTTATTTATATCTAAATCTTTGTCCACAAATTAATGAAACGATTGAACCAATACTTCCCAGAGAAGTGGTATGAATGTAAACCAAAGAAACAATAAACAGCCACTTTTTAAAAATGGTGTTTATGACTTGGTTTAAATCCCTGATGTATAGGAAAGGTCAACTGAAACACCCAGTGTCCAGGAAACACAAGGAAATGCATAACTACTCATCATTTGGTCAAAATTTTTCTCAGCAATCAATGAACAAACAATTAAAAAGTTGGGAGGTGGGGATAGGGTTGTTCTTTGAAGGGAAGAGTTGATCCAAGGGAAGAGTCCCTTGGAAATTAATTAGAGCCCAGTTGGAAGTAAAAAATAAAAGAACCTAAATGATCCTGTGCTGCCCCAACCACACCACACAGATGATGATGGAATGCTTTTGTGAACCTTCCCTGATGCCCTCATCCTGAATTAATCACTCTTTACACTCTGCGTAAATGGCAATTTGCTTCAAACACTATTTGGAATGCATATTGCACTGGCTTGTCTAAACTTAGTTGTATGCTTGCCTATCTCTCCAAAAGAGCCTTAATTGTAAGCTTTTCCAGGCTAGAATTCTTATCTATAAGCATATTAGTTTTAATACCTCTAGTATTTTGTTTGTAATTAATAGGAAGCATTTAAAATTAAAATGTGATTTCTTGAAACATAACATATTACTCATATTTGAGAAAAATGCATATAATGTTTAAGCTTATTTAATATTATTGCTGATAGAACTAGTTTTATCTGGAAAGAGAGAGCATATGTGTCTACTTTTGTGAGTGAGATTTACCTTAGAGAGAAAAGCAGATCTAGAGACAGAGAAAGAGAACTGGCTTAGTCTGTCTTACAATTTCTGATTTAAGTCTTTAATTTGATCTTAAAATAGTTATATTGTGTAATTTCTCATATATTAACTCACTGAACATTCCAAAACAATGGTTTATATTTTGAAATATATGTGATACAGGACAACAAAGATAAGAATAAAGAACATGATATATAGTATAAATAATGGACTATTCAAAATATAAGAGACTAAGACATTTTTCAAAACCAAGCTGTCACATACAAGTTAAGATTTTTTTTTAAGACTGGCTTTTGCTTGGGTTATTTGGAGAAAATAAAAAATATTTCTATTTCCAAATACAGACTGAAAAACATTGACCTACAAGTTCCTTCCTTCTCTAACAATTAGTGTATTAATGAGAAAGTTATCATTTACTGATACATTGATTTTGAGTAACTATTACTCATCTGTGAAATCTGACAGGATTAGTAAGATTCCTTTCAAACACTAAAATGTGACAAGAACAAGAATAATGATGTCACTAACATTTGAACCATGTGATTGTTTACAAAGGGTTTTCAACTTTTAACTCAGTAATAACACCTAACATGTTTTGGCTATTCATTGTCTGCCAGGCATACAATTAATTTTTGGTAGATTATCTCCTTTAGTTTACATCCATAACATAATGTTGACATTTGTATTATCATCTCAGTTTAACCCATCAGAAAGTTGTGCATCTGGGTATTAACTTGCCCAAGGTTAAAGTGGCTGTAGGAAGATTTGAACAAGGGCAGTCTAACTCTACAACATGCATTTTTTAACACTACAGTATACTGCCTCCTTTAAAATAATGTTATCAGTAAAGATTGGCCAGGAAATAAATGTTTAATAAAAGCCTACGTCTCTTGAACTTTAAGCTATATTTTTAAGATATATTTATCTTTGTCAAGCAATGTAAAATAATTAACATTATCCTCACTCAGTATACGATAAAACTAAGACACAGAGCTAGGATAACTCATAGTTAAAACTGGCATAGCTGGTATTCAAACTTCTGTCTTCTGTCTTTGCACCTCAAGATCTTTTCACTATGGTTAGAGGTGAACACAAATGGGTTTCAAAATGGGGGGCAAAGAGACTAAAGAGGTTAGATGCACAGGACTCTTCCAAAAGGGAAAGTCTTAGAGACTTTATATCTGGAAAGTTTAAGGTTATTATGGGAATACTTCAGTCCAAGGAGGATAGGACTAGACTTTACCATCTCTGTAGCCAAGTTTTAGCAGTTGCACCATCACACATAGGTTAGAAAGGAAAAAAAAAGTTTTGGTTTTGTTTTTAAGTCAGCAAAGCACAATCATATAGGAAAGTAAATTAAATCCACTGACTGAACAGCATGCAAATACAACAATCCAATACTAGGAGAGAAGCACTGGTTGGCTATACAGAGTCTCCCAGATTTGTTACCAGCTTTGACCTTGTACTTTTAAGAGAGACAGACTAATCTTTATACAACGAATCAGGAATATTAGAGAGAAAGGAGGTCCCTCTCTATACAAGATAAGTCACCAATCTCCTTCCCATTGTTTCAATTACTGCCTACTTTTATGCTCACTTTACTCTAATGGCTTCAACAATGCCTCTTGGTGTGATGCAGCTCCCTGGATTTTTATTTTTGGTGACATCTAAGAATTTTTGGCTGCATCTTCTCTTTGGGTCTTTTCATCCTGGCTGCTTTGATTAACTTCAGCAGATACAGGTAAAATTGTCCAAATATTTCAGTCACTTAGCAGTCTAAGGCAAGTAGCTTCAGCTTCCCCATTCCCTTTGATTGGGTATGGACATGTGACTGCTTTTGGTTAAAAAAAAATTAGATAGAGCGATATGTCATTTCTGGGTGAAATTTTAAAAAGGGAGACCATAACTCATCACATTGCCTTTGGATCATTGTGGTGAATAAAGACATTTAGATACAATGTCTTTCAGTTTGGATCTCTGAATTGCCGCAACGAATAGGACCCTTATTTTGACTCACCCAACTAATGCTAATAACTGAGATAGTGGGTGTTTTTATTATTTGAGGATAACTGAGCCTATAATGACCAGTTCAGGGAGGTGAGCTGACCCTAATAAGGGCCTTAAAAACAAAACTTCTTGGTCTCTTAATGTGTGTTCAACTGAACCCTTAATGTGTGTAGATTCTGCATTCATGGACATATTTAATATTAGCTGCCACAAAATTGTAAAGACATAAAGTCAAACACTTACTTTTCAACAATTACTATTATGCCTATAGTCAGTTCTACCATTTCAATGTTTCACCATTTTCAAACATCTGCTTGTTGCCTCTTACTTTGAGGAAGATACTCTGCCTCATAAAACTGCAGAGTAAAACAATGTCCATGGAGAAATGTATTTTCCTGAAATTGGATGTACTTATTTATCATTTGTGGTATTCAGGTGCCACATCAGAACCAACCTTTTCAGACCCATTTAATGTTAAATGCATCTTTTTACTTTCCTAAACCAAAGGCCAAGAAATGACTTCCACAAATCTTCATATCATATCTTTGACATCAATTAGCACTTAAAAAAATTTGGATGTGTTAGTGTAAGTGAATCAGAAATATGTATATTGAAATTTCCATTGAAGTTGAACATTTTGAAGAAAAAGACAAGAAAGAAAAAAATAAGGGGATGTGTGTTATGCTTTGCTTCACACAGAGAATTTGGAAATCTGCCTGACCTCTTATTTTTATTTATTTAAATTAGCAGCAGCAGCATTCACTGCCATCTGGCCCCCAAACACAGTGAGCTAATTTTTAAAAAAAACAGAAAAAAGGAACTTCAAAATATCATTTAAACATTTTTAAATAATTCAGCCAAGGCAATTGTTGAGAAAGCATCATTTGGATTGGCAAACCAGAGGAAGTATGTCCCATGGGTGGGTAAATCTGGATTTAGCCAGAGCTCTGTGTTGAGAAATTTTGATCGAGACTTCCCCAGGAGTAATTGTACTTTCCAAAGGAAGAACTCAGGATGGGATGGAAACTGGGCTGGGCCCAATCTAAATTCAACTATTTGGAAGATTTCCCACTCTTTGAACTCCCTAGCTTAGATTATAAAATTTGTTAGCAGTTTCAGTGTTGGGTCTTTGTGTCTCTGCTTAGTAATCCAATTTGAAATCTTATTCCACACTGGGAATACCTCTGTCAAAGCATCAGCACCCTACATTCATTTCCCATTCTATGATGAGTCACTGAAAGTTTTTCATTTTGTTTGAAATGTCTTGCAGCCCTCATCAAAGGTGATGCTAAAAGAACAATTTTAATAAGTCATCTAGTTCTTTTCTCAGTCTGCACATATTTTTGGCAGCACAGGAATATTGCTTTCTGCCATCTGTGCATAATAGAATTTGGATTATTGTTCAGAGTCAGTTAGAATGTGCTTAAAACTCAATGTGTATCTAGGCTTTGATTCTAGCCCTAAACTCTCATTGTACCGTGTTTGGAATTTAAAGAGGTTGCACTAAAATCTTCTCTTTCTTTTCTGTAGATGGCAATTGTACTAATAAAGAACAAAATAAATTCCTTTCAGTAGTGGTTGGCTGTTTTGTTTTTATGGCAATCAGCTTGTAACAGCATTTCATTCCATCATTTTGAAAGTATACCCAGAGAGAGGAATAATTTAAGAATCGGTGAAAATAGCCATTTACACCAATATATAAATACAAAATATGACTGAGGGACTTCTACATAACAAGTAAATTTCTCACAGTAATATCTGAGTTAGGTATATTTACTCCCAATTTGAAAGATGAGGAAACTGAGGTTTAATAAGGATACACAATATTAAGAATTAGAACCAGATTATTAACTTTGTGTTGTTCCAAAGTACATGTTCCACTTATTAAAGAAACATGCTCCAATAATATTCACTTATTTTGGATAAAGATGAATAAATTCTTATTACTTGCTGAGGGTTATACTAGATTCCTTGGGAAGAAAGCAATTGAAGATAGGAGGTATCATTCTTTCAGAATTTGTAAATATAAATAACAAGGTAGCACACATAAGAGGCAATCTCTATATTATTTGCAATGATGTGCTTTCTCCAACACAATGCTAATTATATACCACTTTTTTTAAATGTGTTTCATGTCTCACTATGTCTACAGGGTAAAGCCTAAATTATTTAACATGATATTAATTGAACCCCTGCCCATTACTCCAAGTTCATCTCCAAAGCACTAATACCATATATGTCCTACATTTCAGCTACACTGAACTATTTGTATTTTCTAGAATGTGACCTTTTTTTCATTATTCTAAAATTGTGCTATTCTCATTTCTCTAGGATTTCTTTGCATCATTTTAAGGGCAAGCACTTATTTATCAAGAATCATTTGAAATAGTATCTTTTTCATGAATTCTGCTCTTTTTCATTCCCCCTGAGCCATATCCATCCTTCCACAATGTAGATTGAATTTGACAGCCTTAGGGCAATGTTCAGGCATGTGGTAAAATAACAACGATTACATTTTTGTTTAATGTGCAAAGAACTGAGAACAGGAGAGAGAGAGGGTAGGTGAAAGGAAAGAAGTAAAATAAATAGATAGATAAAAATAATAAATAAAAGTATTACAAAGCAACATCATTTGTAGAAGAGCAATAAGAAGCCCCAAAATAGATCTTATGAAAATTCAAAGCAGGAAAATTCCATCAACATAAAGATTAGCTAGTAACTTTTTGAAGGCAGTTGATTTTTAAGTATTCTTTAATTGAATGGTAGACACTAGTCTAAACAGCATAGGTATTTATTAAAGAATATTTAAGTATTCTTTAATTAAATGGTAGACACTAGTAAAAATGGCATAAGTCACTTTGGCTCTGATGCGCTCAGAGAGGGGGATTCCAAAATAAATTCTCTTTCAAACCCTGCAAACACACTACTACTGCTAATGAAAGAGCAAAGCACAGGTGTCCACACTGACACCTCAATTCGGCCCTCTCTGATGGTCACACATGTACATGTTCACACTCTTTTAAAATAGATTTTGCTACTTATGAACACAAAATGATCAATATGCTACACATTGTAACAAAATTTGGTTGTATTTCTTTCATTTCCTAGATGTTTCTCTCTTTGTGTTTATTTAGTATGGTAATAACTGTGACATTCATTTAGCATCATTTCTGCTTCAGTAAATTCTCTTATTTTATCTGAAGAAAAGAACATAATGATATAACCAAAAATCAAAGAAGAATATAATAAGCTCTGGAACAATATATGCATTGTGCTGAGATAGGATTAGCTCCTTCTGAAAGTGGTTGGGTTTATTTAGTACAAAAGATAGGAGAGTGGACCCCAGGGATCTTCTTAAATGAGTCTGAGGATTGCCACTAGGAACAAAAAAAGGAAAATAGGAAAAAAGCAAAGATAAGATCATGGAGGAGGGGGTGGAAAAAGGATAGAAAGTAGGGTAAGCAGGAAGAAAACAAATTATATTATTTCCTCAGTATCCTATCCCTGTCCAAAAAACCTTGCTCCTTCAAGGAATTGGCAGAGATGGATCATTTTCCTGTTTCCAGTTCTGGGTACATTCTTTTTGAAAGGCCCATTTTGGAGAATAAACTCCAGGAACATGGATCTGTGTATTTTAGAGCTCTTGAAGTGATGGGAACCCTGGTGGTCAGTTGAGCCAAGGAACAAGAATACCATAGAATCTGACACCAACTCCCAGGTGTGTGGCCTTCACCTGCCTCTGTGTCTAGCCTCATATTTTGTCACATTTCAGTAGGTAACCCCACTGCAGTCTCACAGGCGTATTTCTCACTCACAGAGTCCTTCCAGCTACCGACATTTGCTTTGGTCTGAAACCCTACACCAACCTCCTCAATAGATAAAAAGTAGGAGGCACAAAGCAAAAACCATGTTTAACTATAAGTTTTCTAGTAACCACACTAAAAAAGTAAGTTTAACAGATACAGTTAAATTTAGTATGTTTTACATAATCCAATATATCTAAAACACTAGCATTTGACCTGTAATCGATAGAAAAACTGAGGTATTAACAAATATTTATAAATTTTTTATTTTTATAATAAAGCTTAGAAATATTTGTTTATACTGCACTTACAGCACACCCAAGTTTACACTAGCCACTTTTCATGTCCTGCATTAGACAGTGCAGTCCCATCTGTATAGTGGGGGTAAAAATAAAAAGGACTACTTCAGAGAGTTATTGTGAAGATTAAATGAGTCCATACGTCTTGTGTATGTGTGTACTTAGAACAATGGCTGGCACATCATAAGTTTTATACACAGTATGGCTCTTGGTAACCATTGCAGCTACTCCTGTATCTAATTTTGTAAGGATTAAGGCTGGTAGTATACGGACAAGAGTGTCTGACACATGATTAAGGCTCCTTAAAAATTTTTCCTTATGCTTAATTTATTATTTCATATGTATGTTATATAATATGTTCTACTAATTACATGTCTTAGTATTAATTTGTAGTCCTTTCCTTGGTCTTGAAATACCCTTAAGAGGTTCAGGAAAATAAGGAGTATCTCTCATTTAACAATAATCTGCACATCTAATTACTAAAAAAATTGCAGAATGAGAACTTTAATTAAGGTCTGCATGAGACTGTTTGGTGAGTGTGGTTAGGGAGTAAGATCACTTATCTGTAAGTCAGAATTTCCAGATTCTAATATTTCCTCTTCCATTAATGTGTTATGTAATTTATGAATACATTTTTGTTTCTAATTTTGTATCTGTCAAATGAGAGGTAGAATCAGGGATTCTTTATGGCTTAAATTTGGGCCAGTCATGAAAATGTGTCCCATAAGTGGTCCTTCCCTTTTTCTCTGCAGGTACATACACTATTAATCAGATTATTATACTTCTGTTTTTATACCCTATAAGTCCTCTCTGGCTTGCAAATGGTTAGAATCCATAATAAATATTCAATTCTTCTAACATAAAAGTAACAGTCTAACAGGGGATAAAAAAACTATTGTATCAAGAACCCAGTGTCCCAGACAAGGATTTCGTAGTCTTTTAATAAAAGCAGGTGATAACCCTCAAGGGGGCGCTATATACAGTTCAGTAAAAGGACTCTGTCATGTCAATAATTCTTCTGGACAGAAACTCAGTATGTTCACTGATTTCTGCAGTCAAAGGATGGCTACACGGTGGCATTAGGCTGATTTTCCTTACAGAGGCCCACTGTGGTCAGAATGGTGAGCAGGATATGGTAATCTTATGGGTCACAGATAGGTGTGCATGCACCACCAAATAGTACCTCAGATTATCACTGAGAGAAAAGTTAACAGCGTTTGATCAAGAAAGTTAAGATAAAATGGGATTTCAGAGTAAGAGAGGCAAGAAATTGGAGACCTGTGAAGGATGAGAAATAAAGGGGAGCAGAGAGAGAACAGTTACTGTGCACATCTGGTATTTAATACTCAGTGATGCCTCTGCATGTAAGAGCAAAGGACAGAGACTAGAAGAAGGACTTACCAGGCAGGCATCATGCAAAGGGAAGGTTAGAGTTCAGTCTGATGAGCCTTAGTTGAATTCTGAAAACACTCTAAGAGTTGTATGACTTTGTCTACTTAAGTGTTCACATTCATACTTAAAAAGTAAGGGGGAGCTGGGAGTAAAATTTAGGATGCTACCTAAATCTGTGTCTTTTTGGATTGCCATCCCTAAATCCCCAAATAAATGCAACTCAGTGTTTCAAAAAAAAAAAAGTAAGGGGGAAATGCTTATGATAAAGATTTGTTTTGTTAGTTTGTTTCTTGTTTGCTTATTTTCTTCAAATTATTAAATGGCACAAGACAGACATATGAATAATATTTCTCTTGTCTGTCCCTTGCTTTCTTTCATCTGAATGGTGTTGTGCTGTACAATTTTGAATTTAGCTTGACCAAGCCTTCTGCAGATCCCCCACTGCACACTTAGAAACACAAATATAGTTAAATAGAAAAATGTCACAAAATTACAATGATGTGTGTATACATGTATGTGTGTATTGTGAAAGTTGAAGGTGCTTATTAAAAAGTCTCCATTTCTTGAATTATTTCTGGCTCAATTTTCTAGACTTTTTAGATACTTTTAGGATCATTTGATTCTTAGGAATAAAACAAAGATTTGTGCATACAAATAAGTATTTGGAGATAGAATAAAAAATACTCTTATTAGGAAACAGTATATTTAAGATAGAAATGAGCATAATATGTTTCTCATTTTTATACATTGCCTTTTCATTTCATATACATATGCACAGTTACCAGGCGAGATAGGTAATTGCTGGCCATTTATTCACAGATATAATGAGACTTACTTTAAGATTGAGTAAATTGCAGACTCTCTAAGTCTCATCCTTTTCTATAAAATTGCTGCTGCGAAATGCAACTATGTATATACATGTAGATAGATGTGTGTGGAAAGATCACTCTGATTTCCCTGACATTGCAAGAGCCTAAGTATTGGGGAAGGATATGGTTGGCATTAAAATCATTGAAAAAAATGTAAGCATTCTTTTGAGGAAACAAGTCTCCTATTTTGGAAAGCTGATAAATATTAACAAAGAGATGTACCATGGGGAGGGGAACAAGATAACAATTATTAGTTAGGAAACAGTATTCAAGATCTACTTGTGTACTTTTAAAGTCTACTCATTATGGGATTAAAAGCAATATACCAAACATGACAGAATATCCAGGACAGTATGATGATGCTTGCCACAGGAGAAGTTATCTCCAAGTCACTAATCCTTGAACAATTAAGTCGAGCATTGCTGGCATACTGAACAAATCCAGGATATACTACACATTGACCAAACTTCTGCTATCTATAAATGCTAAATGACATTTCATTCAGTTTTACACAGCTCTGGATTTTCTGACTGTAGGCACTGTTCTTTCAATGATAACTATTTACAATACTATAAAGTGTACACAAAAAACTGAATGGGAGAAAGGAAGAACTATGTTATAATCCCATCTGAATTCTCTCTGCAAAGCTATCTATGGTCTCTGAACATTTATCTGAGATCATAATATCTGACCAGCCTACATGACCGAGTAGTTGGGAATTATCATAAAAATAAAATACCCCATATTGTATAAACAGTAAGATTATAAGGAGGTATATTCTAACCCAGATTAAGAAATCCTGTTGTTTCAACTCACCCAGATCATTATTTCTTAAAACTTATTTTTCATAAATTTAGTGGTGTGCTACTCATTTCAGAAGCTCTGGTAAGCATTTGGCATTTATTTTAACATAGAAACCATGGTCAGTAAGTAATCTTGAGTGTATGTGGTGCCAAAAAGGAAAAGTGCAGATAATATGAAACATTTTTCAGAGGATTTTTTGGGTCATCTGTTCAAGGTGAAGGGAGAGTGGATGAAGAAGGAGCAACAGACCTTTGAGGAGTGTGGGGAAGTTTTACTGCAGTCATTGAGAATGGGAAAGCAGTAAGATGAGAGGTAGATAAACTAAGCAAGATTGTTAGATTGTTGAGGATCCATTTGGTTTTAGTAGCCATTAATTTACAGTTAAATTAATTCATTGCTTGGTTCTTGACTTCTATAAATCCAATCAGTACAGTTTCAGTAAATCAGCTTCAAAGCAATGTGTAGAATATCTAGTCTTTTGGAGATTTTTTAAGGTTTTAGAGTTTAGTGCTTTAATTACAAGATAGTGATGAGAAGGTTGATGAATTGAAGTTGTGCTGTATACCAACACTGTGTCAATTACCTAATTTTTTTTCTTCTTTATTACAGCAACTCTATGCTGTAGGTATTATTAGCCCAATGTTATATATGATACAACTGAGACTCAGGAGAGTTAAGCAAGTTGCCTAACATCACACAGTTGACAACAGCTAGGAACAGCACCATAATGGCCCATATCTTAAGTACATGCAATTTTCTCTCACTGTACCATCTCTCTGTAATGGTACATTTCACATTATTCTACAGAGTAAAATCCTGTTGCACAAATTGACCAGAAGGTGGCGAGAACACCTGTCCTTAAAAATGTCCCTTAGAGGGCAGGGCTTCATCTCAAGATGTGTGCAAATACATAGTTGATGCCTGCAGTTTTGTTCAATAAAGCATGAGGAAGGTGACCTTGGCATGACAGTTTTTAAGGACAGGCATTTCCTATAATTTACCTCTGCACTGAAAGGCCCTTAAAATACCCTGTAGAGCACCAGATTTTGAGCATGATCATATTTTGATAGACCTGCCAGGATATATTAGCTACAAAACAATTCCTCTGGGTTGACCTACTGACCTGATTAGTGGCTTGGCTCAACATTATCCATCTGGAAGCTGAAGCGTGTCTGCCAAATACAATGGTCAGAGTTTTGGCAGGGCTGAAATTGAGCTGTTCTTTCTAATGGTGCCTTGCTAACAGGTTCATTTACCTCCTATGACCACTTCCTGAATGTCACAGTAATGTCATGCTTGGTGTGGTGGAAAACACACAGGCTTTGGAACTGAACAGACTAGGGTTTGAACTGATTTGACTACCTAATAGTTTGTCAATTACAGCACCACCTTGTGGCTCTGTTTTCTAAAAACCTACAAAATGGGGACAATGGTTTCTCTCTGTGTTTTAACCGTTAGAGATAGTGCCCTGTGGTATATGTAATAATCATTCATTGAACCTTTATTGTTGCAAGGTGTTATGTCAAATACTTTACAAAGATTACGTTATTTCACTTGTAAAATGCCATCTTCATTAAGATTGCTACTATCTAAACTTTTACAATGAAGAAATAAAGGCTATAAACATTTTTTCCTTGTATGAAAAACTAGGAAGTAAGAGTATAATTTGGTGTTAGTAGGTAGACCCCAGAGTTGGGTACACTGCCTCCTGGTTGCCACTATTGCATTTGCTATCTCCTGGTTTGGGGAACTGGCTAGAGATCACCCACCAAAGTATTAAATGATAGGGGTAAAAACTTCAGAAAAGTTTACTAAATGTAGTTTACATCTAGTGCTCAATAGCCTTGCAAGAGTAACAGAAATGCATTAACTGATCTGCTGTAGACCTCGTCTGCCCTCAGTTATCCTGGCCTTTCTTTAGGTAGTATACTGGTGGAATCACTAGAGTTCAAAGTAATTTACCATTCACTAGTTTAAATGTTTTACAGAAGAGGTCTCTACTGAAGTTTATTATTCTTGAAGTGTGTCTTTGGTGGTAAGTTAATTAAATAAGGGAAGTTGTGCTTAACATAAAAATTTCTTGAAGCAATATTTTCAAAGGGAAATGTAGACCTATTTGGGTTGTTTTTTTTTTGTTGTTGTTGTTGTTGTTTTTGTGTGTGTGTGTGTGTTTGTGTGTGTGTACACATTGCTCTCATTTTGCCCAATGAGGGAATCCACTGGCTAAGATTTGTCCTCTTTAAGCTCTACTGCAGTAAAGTTCTGCTTAGGAGAAATTGAGTCACAAACAAAATGAATGAACAGTCATAGTTCACATCACATATCCCCAGAGGCACCAAAAGCATTAAGTGATTGGAAGTGTTCTCTGCAAACTCAATATATGAGATCTCAAATCTAAGCTCTTCTGAAAATGTATAAAGAATTTGACTTAACCCACCTGTAATTTGACATAAATATTTTCGGCGAGGTCAAGGACATGTTCCCCTTTTATCAAAGAAAGCATCAGAGTGAAGGCTTAACTGTGGTTGGCAAATGAACACTGCCTTACTCAGAAATGTACCCAACTCTGCTATTAACTTGATGTATAACCCTGAACAAACCATCTGACCACTAATTTGTTAAAATAAGAGATTTAATTGCATGATTGAAAGAGAAAAATTATAAAGAAAAAAGATTTTCAGGATTTGTGACTCAGATCTCAGCGATAGTGCTTCCTGCAGTAGTGTATCCTAAACTACAAATGAAATGCTTTTGTAATTACAGTGATGTGAAGGTGAATTCACATTACATGTGTCATGATTTGACTAAACGTAAGCAATTAACAAATGTCACTTCTCTTTCCTTCAATATGTCACCCTCCACAATTACACATTGGTGATTCTAAACCCAGGAGACCAGAAATTTTTTATTTTCATGGTCAAGTCACTTAAATTCCTTGGGTCTTACATAAACATAATGAGAAAATCAGACCTAGATTGTGAGAGATATTTCAAACCCCTCTCATGCTTTAGGAATGGCCTTCTGGAACATTCTGTTGAAAATATTTAAGGCTATGTGGACAAATCTATAGGTAAAACAATGCTATTATTAATAAGTATGCCAAGAAACAAGCATACTGCATATGTTCCATCCTGTGATAGATGATTTATCTATTGTCTTCAGACTTTCAAGTACAAGGTAGTGGAATTTGTTGAAGCTTGCCACTAGAAATCAAGTTTAAACAAAAATGTTGTAGTCTTGTCACAGCACAATGACAAGATGATGTCATACATGATTATACAAGACATATACGATGTCCTGAGCCCTGTGCTAGGGATAGTAAAAGGCATAAATTTGAGGAAAACATTCTATTTTCAAAGTGCAATCTACTATCTACTGAGGATTAATTAATGGGCCTGTAGACTTCTATAGGAGTTTAGCATTAAAGCATTAGTAATATTTATGAGCATCCTTATACTTACAGAATGGACATTTGCAAACACACTAGAAAGAATGTTTCTACTCATTATACGACTGATGGTGATATTTATATTTAGTAAGTATTTTCATGTGCCTGACACTGGGTTATATTCAACAATTCATGTAACTTTACTGTAAATCATAAATTATGCATTACTGTGACTTCCACTTAATGTTTTTGTAAACTGAAGCTAAGAAAGTTCAAGGCATGTGCCCAAGGTCACACAGCACATTTTGGAAGGATGACCTGAAGCAAGATCTGCTTGCTTACAAATTGGTTGCTTTTACACCCAATATAAAATTTCTTATAAAAATGTCATGGATGGAAAAAAATCTGTAACAGAAAAGAGTAAACTTACGTAATGGCTACCCAGTCAATGGCTGAAATATCAGTTTTCCCTCAGTTTTTTTGATAATTATAATAAATGTGAAACAAAGTAAAAATGTTATCTCTTAACATTACATGGAAAATTTATCAACATATGCATTTTAAGTGTACAAATCAAAATTGGAAAGGAATGCAACTCCTTGGATCCCTTTCTTGCTTAGATAGATCTAAACAAGTCTCTTAATTACATTAATTGGGGGTTGGGGGGGTGGGGGGAAATAGGCCCAGAATGAAAGTAAAACTTTTAAAGTGTTCAAAAGCTAGTCAATTGGATTTTTTCCTGAGCTCCATCAATTTCACCATGCTCAGCCATGTGCTGATGATTTCATTTATAACCTGAGTAAAAGGTAAGTATGTTGGAAAGTTCACATCCTAGAAGAATTGTGGCTTATCTATATTCCATTCTCAGGATTTGGCATATTGGGCAGAAAGGGGTGTTCAAAGGCAAAGCAAAAAGCAAAAGCATATGGGTCAAATTAATTTGAGTTCTACCCTGAAGGGTGCCTATGAAGAAACAAAACAGAACAGAACAAAACATACAATCAAAACCCTCAAATACCACAAATAATTTAGGGCAGAGTAGGCTGAAAGAGAGAAGCAAAGATATAGGGATACAGAGTTATTAATATCCATGGTCATAAGAGATGAGAATATTCATTGTAAAGAGTACTACAAAACAGCTGAGTCTGTGCAGATCAAATAATCCAATGGAGATTATTGAGAGAGCAACAATACCACCAGAACAAAGAAAGGACATTTAAAGACACTGTCTTCTGGACAAGTAACATAAATACCCAGCATTGATTCCTCCAGCCAATGAACTTGTGAACCTCTAATTTGTCTTAGATACTTTGCTTGGTGTTTTGTATATTATGATGAGTCATATAGATTCAGGTGCAGAGCAATTGACTGAGATCCTATTGCTACACTTAAAAAACTAGATTTGGTCTCCAATACAAAGAAGATAATCCAGTTTCTATAATTAAGATGAGATTATCAAGATGACTTACTTAATAATGAGCCCTTAGCATATGAAAACAGTCTTCTTTATATAAGCTTACTCTGCATTCATTGGATTCAGGCTTCATTAGTCTATGTTTGTGGCCCTGGGACTACAGCAAAGGGAGCGGGGGATATCTAGGGTAAGGCAACATGAGTTATTGACGATGCAATAGTGCATTTATTACTGTATTGCAAAATAGTCATTCCTAGTTGTCTCTATCATAAATTGAATGTAATGCAATGTTTCTGAGTTCTAAGGTTTAATTAGAATCTGTTTCTGTAATAGTGTATGAAATGAACTTTATGCTCACATAAGGATATCAAATAATGAGTAATCATCCAAGAAATTGAATTTTCCATGATAAAATAAAAACGGTCATTTCTATTATAATATGGATCTTAGATCTGGATTAAACTTAGAGATTATTTTTTTCAACTCCATCATTTCACAGTGAAATATCTAAAAGTTAGAGAAGGTACAGGGCTCATTTAAGGTCACATAATCATTTGGTGGGCCAAAGATTTTATTTTCCTCATTTTCTAAATGAACTTTTCCATGTGACACCATTAAATGTCAAGACCATCACTATTTCCCATCCCCCCAAGATCAAAATACAACATCTTTTCATCCTCCATTTCCCTCTTTCCCTGTTATTTGTAAATCACTGAGAAGCAAAATCATCAATGTCTTCCTGATGGGAATTTCATTCTTTCTTGTCTTGACAATATTAATAACATCAAAACCTTACTAGCTACTACCCCCTTTTCCCTCCGTCCAGTGAAAGCACTTTTATCATTAAGGATATGGTGGCTTTCTAAAGAAAAATGGGGTAGTTCCCCAAGAATATGGGAAAATCAATCTTCAGCAGGAAAAAGAATATTTGGAACTATAATATATTTGTAAAATTAATTTTTCTGACATGTAACTCTAATCATATAATTTGCCTATTCCACAACTTTCAACATCTTCTAATTGCCAAAAAAATTAAGTCACAATTTATCATTTTGCTATTCAAAGGCTCCACAATATTAACTGGTGTATTTGAGCTATTTCTCCTATTCTGCCCTGTAGCACTAAAATCTATACTGTGACTTGACTGAATGGTATTCAAGTTTGTTATCCATAATGTCCACCTCTGCACTACGAACATTGTAAGTAATCGATATATGTGTAGTAAAATAAATAGAATAGAGCTGTGATTCTGCCACATTTTATATCCCACTGTAAATTAATGTAGAACATTGTAATTTGTTAAATTGTTTTTCAGAATTTGTCTAAGGATGGATTGCCCTTATGTGAATAATTAAGGGTTCTCAATTTGCAAAACTGAGGGCCAAGACATTGATCACAGGTTGTACCATTAATGTATAGACAACTCTTCAGTCATAGTTTGAGGCTACCCCTCATATTTTTTATGTTAACTTGAACTCAGTAGGTACATAGGGGATTATGAATATTTGTAGTGGTCAGGGAAATGTACTTGGCAGCTGGAAGACTAGAGTTAAAATACAATTTTGATAGCCAGTAGGTAAGTAATGTTTGAAATGTGACCTCGTTAGAGGAAATTCTTCACAGCTGAAGAATAAAATGTCAGACACAATTTATTCAATGTTTTCTTTTAATTTGGTAATCCTAGTTTAAAAAATTTTAATTTAAGATAATACCCAAGAGGAGGAATTTTATTTTATAGTTGAAAGCATTATTGTTGAAGGGCACTCTGAAAATGCCAAATCTAGCTTTCTTTTAACATGGTAGCTCATTGGTATAGAAATATGTAAACTGGAACTGGCATGTTTCTTGGGTCAGACTTGGTTTAAAAAGAAAAACAGCAACCTAATATCATGAAAAATTGCAAAGAAGAAGTTAGAACATGTAGATAAAAATAACCAACATAGAGTACACATACTAGCTTCCCCTTGCCTGCCTCAGCACTCTCACTCTCTCCCTTTTTTCACTCTCTAGGGATAGACATAGCTCATGTATATATAAGAAGTTTAGTTTTCTACAAAATTAAAGTATTTTCCTGGTATAAATGTAAAGAACTCATGTGAAGCAGATAGAGGAAAGAGAGCACAAGGGAGAGATATCTGGTGACTAATTCTTCCAATGTATGTTGACTTAGATATCTGTCATTTAAAAATACAAGAATATTTAAAACATGGATGTCTGTTATATGTTTTCAGTTACAAGAGGTGTACTAAACAAAATTTTAAAGGAGCACATTCTGATAACTGGGTTTTCCTTTGAGATGTGTACTGTACGAATCTCCCAATCCTTAAAATTTTCTAATCTTCATACTGGGTAGCCACATGAAAACACTTGATTTCTTTTCCTCTTAGGAGAAAATACAAATGAAGAACATTCCAGGGGAACTCAGGCATGAGATGCAGCGTGGGGGCACTCGCTAAGAACAAATCATCTCTGAGCAACTATATGTGCCAATCAATAATTCATGCAAAGTAAAGTAAGGCTGAGTAAATCAGTGTATCTTAAGATACCTATTTTTCCCATTTAAGAGATTGAGAAGACATTTCCCCAACAATGTCTTTCACAGAGCAGAAGTATCTAATTTTAATAAAATGTAACTTTTTTATGGATCATGCTTTTGGAGTTATATCTAAAAACCCAAGAGTAAATCCAAGACCATGCAGATTTTCTCATTTTTCTCTAGAAATTTCAGTTACGTGTTTTACATTTAAATCTAAAATCTCTTTTGAGTTACTTTTTGTAAAAAATGTAATGCTTGTGTTTAGATTCATTATTTTGCCTATGAACATTCAATTATCCTATTAACTCTTCATTGAAAAAAATAATTTCTCCACTAAATTATTTTTTGCCTTTCTCAAAAATCAGTTCATTACATTTCTTTGGCTTTACTTCTGGCTTTCCTTTTCTATTCCATTGGTCTAAGTGTTTTATCCTCTTGATTATTGTAGCTTTATAGTAAGCCTTGAAATCAGGTAATACAAGTCCTCCAATTTGTTTCTCTTTAGCATTATGCTGGCTACTTAAGGTATTTTGTCTTTCAATATAAATTTTGGAATGAGTTTTTTGCTTGGGATGACATTGAATCTGTAGACCATGTTTGAAAAAAAACTGACATCTTATCAATATTGACTCCTCTAAGCCAACAACACAGTTCTCTCTGCATTTATTTAGATCTTTGTTTTCATTTCTGAGAGAGTTTCATAGTTGTCGTATATGGATCCTACACATATTTTGCTTGATTTGTACAAAATTATTTCAGTTTTTCAGTTATACTGTAAGATAAGGATTATCTTTTGGCTAAGTTAAGAATAAGAAAATGTTACTTTCACCTATTCTTTCTCTGATGCATTCCCTTTCTTTACATAGATTCAAGTTGCTGACCTATATAAGTATCCTTCTTGAAGAACTTCTTTTAACAATTCTTGCATGTCATATTTGCTGGTGATGAATTTCATCAGTTCTTGTATGTCTGAGAAAAGTTTAATTCCTCTTTTATTTTGGAAGAACAATCCACTGGAAAATAATTTTCCCTTGATTTTTTTTTTCAATACTTTAAATTTTTCACTCCATTCCTTTCTTTCTTATGTCATTCCTGTTGAGATATTCACTGTAATTCTTGTCCTTAATCAGTTAAATTAGTTTTCTGCCTATCCGGCCTCACCATTTTTTTGTTTGTTTTTAACTTTCTGCAGTTTGATTATGATATGCCAACACATGTTTTTTGTTTGCTTTGTTTTGTTTTTTGGTATTTATTTTGCTTTTTTTTTTATGAGGCTCCTGTATTTGTGACTTGATGTGTGTCATTAATTTTTAAAGTTCTGAATCATGAATTTCTTATCCATTCTCTCTTTCTTCTTCTCATATTCCAAATATATGTATATCATACTTTTGAAACTGGTCCAGAGTTATTAGGTGTACAGTTTACTTGTCTTTTTTTCATTCTTTTTTTCTCTTTGTATTTCGATTTGGAAAATTTCTATTAACCTATCTTCAAGCTCATTGATTATTTTTTTTAGCTATGTCCAGTATACTGATGAGCCCATTAAAGGAATTCTTCATTTCTGTTTCAGTATCTTTAACTTCTGGATTTCCTTTTGATTACTTTTCAGAGTTTCCATCCCTTGGCTTTCATTAACCATCTGTTCTTGCATGCTGTCTACTTTTCCATTAGAGTCCTTAACATATTAATCATAGTTATTTAAAATTCCCTATCTGATAATTCTAACATCTGTGCCGTCTCTGAGTTTGGGTCCCATGTTTACTTTGTTCAGGCTGTTTTTATTTTCATGGCTTTTTGACACGTCTTATAATTTTTTGTTGTTGAAAGACGGCTGTGTTGTATTAGGTAGTGGTAAGTAAGGTAAATGGGTCCTTAGTGTGAGGATATATTTTAATCTGGCTACCAACAGGATATTTTTAAATATTTGTTATAGCTGTAGATCCAGATGCTTCTAATTCCTCTAATGTCTTGTTGTTTCCTCTCTTGATTTTGGTCTTCACCAAGTAACTCTCTTCAGTAAAAGTTACTGCTTTGATCTCCTTCAGTTGTAATTTCCGGGTATGCTGGAGCTCTTGTTAGCAGAGTAGTAAGGTATGGAGAAGGTGAACGTTCTATAATCTTTTTTATTAAATCCTAATCTTTTAGTAGTCCTTGTCCCTGGGCTGCGACATTCACAAATGTTTCTCCACTTTTTGTTTCCCCTTTGGTGACACAGGAAGGATACAGTGGACAGGTGTTAGACAACTTCCCTTTCCCCACTTTGGATAAAGCTCTCATAAAGACTTTTTTGGGGAAGAATGCTCTGGGAGTGCTTCGGGAGGATTATTCTTCCCATCTACCTATCAGAGTCAAGAAGGGATCTTCACCTTGAGAATTTGGCTTCTGGAGGTAAAACCCCCAAAAGTCTGGGAGTCGCTCTAAGATTACTCCAACCTTACAAATTTCTTACTCTTATGCTAGTCCACACTCAGTCTCCAGCAATTTATTGAAATTGTCATTTAAGTCTTTCTACCAATTTATTGCTTCAGGATCTCCCGCTCCAGGTAAGTGGATCTTGGTTGTGACTGGATTTACCTGCTTCTCCAGATTCAGGGGGTGGCAGTTTGCTCTATGAAGTCAATTCTCTGATGAGTCTTAAAAAAGTTGCTTTTCAGGTTCATCACTTTTTCTGAATATTAGGATGACAGTGTCAAATTCCAAGCTTTTTATATATCAGCACTAAAGACAAATATATATATAAAAAATATATATATTTTTAATTTTGTATTTATAAATTATTTTTGTTGAATTTTTAGTCATGTAGCAAGTATCAGTATCCAATAACCAACTTTGTTTTTGAGAAAAGCAACTGTAAATTTATTTAAAACAAATTTATTATTGTGCTCCTATGCCAATAAGTGACTGAAAGGTAATCCCATTCAGATCAAGAACTGCCTCTGTATTTTCCTAATGATTTGGCTGAGTTCCCAAGAAATTGCATGGCAGCCTATTCCTTCTGAAGTGGGGAAGGAGTCAATTGACTCTTCAATGGTACATACCATGTGGCATTTACTGTGACCTACCACATCTCTTGTTTTTGACAGATAGAGATGGAGATTGCTTTTGTGCAGTATGAGTGACCTGGCCTCACCAGGTTTGCACTCTCTCTGCAAATTCTATGCCTTCTCAGAATATACTGAAAATACTCTGCTGCTTCTTACCATGCACACACAATTATTATAAGGGAGCATTATCTTATATATATGCTCTATTTGCTTAGATAACCTGCTTAGCAGGATGCTCTACTATTTCTACAGTAGGATTGACAGGAGATCTATAATCTGAAAGCAACTCAAGATCCTCTTACCACTCCAATCCTCAAACCTATCTGGTAGTCTATAAATCCTTATCCCTCCTATACCCAGATCTAGAACAGTACCCCTTACCCCTGCACGTGTCTAGCCTCCCTCATTATCAACACACTCCACTAGAGTGATACCTTTGCTACACTGATGAACCTACACTGACACATCATTATCACCCATTGGCCATAGTTTACATTATGATTCACTCTTGGTGCTGTACATCAGTATGGACAGATGTATAATGACATGTACCTATCATTATAGCATCATATAGAGTATTTTAACTGCCTGTAAGCCTTCTCTTTCTCCCCCACAACCCTTGGCAACCAATGACCTTTTTACTTTCTTCATAATTTTACCTTTTCCAGAAAATCACACAATTGGTATCATACAATATATATTAATTAGCCTTTTCAGATCATTCCTGGACTTTTTGGAATGTATGTTTTAAAGCTCAGAATTTCTGGCCCTTAGAATGTCTTGATTCCCACATATCAAGAAACAAGGTTTGGCTTGTATCTATTCTCTATGGCAACATTTCTATATTAACTTGTGGATGACATATTTCTAATGGGAAAGAGGCATTAAGGAGGTATTAGGAGGAGAGGTGACTCTTTAGGAAACAGGACAAATTGTATCAATACACAATTACAAAACTGCTTTAATCATACAAATACAGGTATTTTTAAGCATATTTCACTACTGCATAAAGTGATTACATAACATTAATATAAAAATGCTATTTTTCAGAATTCAGTTGTATTTATTTTTAATTAAAACGAATTCAGAATTATTAGTGCCTAAAATCATATCCATTTATAGGCTGTAAGCTAGTGCTAAGGCCCATATTTTATGCATTAATATATTTTCTAAAATACTTGTCACTAAACTGTACACACAGTAGGTATAAAGGATAATAAAATTGAGAGTTTATTTGAGCAATTAAATGGTAAGTTTTAGTGCATCTATTGTTTGATAATTGCACTGATATGACACTGTGCTGAATGTAGAAAGATTTGGACACCTATCAGATGAATACTTTATCCTTGGTATAAATTTATACTTTGTAATTATTACAGATGTTCAAACTGAGAATCAGAGTATTTAGACAATTTCTCCAAGGTCACTCAGCTAGTTACACAGTTTAGATTTGAATCATGTATTATTGACTCCAAAGCTCTTATTTTCCTTCTTGTAAATGAGTATTATATTTCTATATAGACATACACAATTAATCTGGCAATGTGTTAAGAACTGAGGTTAGAAAGACAAAACTCACAAAAGTTCAGTAAGAAATCAGAGTATATTATCAGAGTATATTACTACTCCCCATCATCTCAATTACCTGCATCCTTAACACTCAAGATTTAATCAAATTTAAAAATTAAATGACAAATAAATATAGCTATAAATCAACTGCGACAAATTTTTGACATGCATAATCAAGTCCATGTTGCAAGCCCATCCCGATTTCATTTTTTTACTAATGCATTGTTATTGATTTTTCAATGGAGCATTCAGTACATACTATCACTTTGACTTTTATCAGTACATGCAGAGGAATTACTGGCATATTCTTTTTTAAGAAGAAAAGTTGTAAAAAAATCAGTTTATTTTAGATATGTTAGCACAAATGCTGTATTTTCTGCTTGTCACTGCTCTGGGTTGGAAACACCATTAGTGAAACAGAGGAATCTGTGCAGCAGGCTTTTTCACACTTTACAAATGGTTACAAAGTGATAATTAACAATGTGCTAAATACTAGGTGATAATGCTCAACAGAATAAGGTGAAAATTAATTGTTTGAGATACGATATCACTGGAATGGTTCATTTCCTTAAAAGCAATTGAAACAGAAAAAAATTGACAGTCTCCGTTCTGATGTACATAATACACTATCATCAACGCAATTGAACTGAATTACTCCTAGTTATTACCATCATCTTTCATTCATGCTTCTGTTCATTCAACAAACATTTATTGAATATCAATGTTGTGTCTGTGATAGATGCTGAGGATAAAGCAGCAAACAACAGACACATGGTCTCTGCCTCGTGGGAATTTCACCATATCAGTTGTCACCATCAACATCATTGTTATCTTCAGTATTAGTGTACTCATCGTGATCATCATCGCCATCACCACGCACTCTAGGGACAGATTTTCTATTGACAGGTGAAGTAAAAGATGGAGGAAGATCAGGAGGCTGTTATGTCTGCGGGGCACTCTCCCCCTTTCCTTCCCATGTTCATTCTTACTTTTAAACTAAGTTTAAAATGTCATTTTCTCACAAAAAAATTCTCTGATTACCCCATTTAAAGTAGACCATAGTCCAGTTTTCTATATCACTCACCATGCCTCTAATTACCACTGTAACACACACGGCAAGAAACAATTACTAATGGCACCAGCCCATGGACTCAGAAATGGCTCCAGTGTTTTTCTTGCAGTCAATTGTTTTGATCCATCACTGCCAGCATCCCAGCTTACACTTGTGTCTGGGAACTCCCTCTCTCTGTTTCAGACTGACTATCTTACTTGGATGAAGCTTATCTGGTCTATATTTATCCTCCTCCACTGTCTATCTAGATTTTAGCAGAAATAACTCACCTGGATAGGCATTGATCCCTATATGTTAGGTGTAAGGAGACATAATATCATTCACAATACTGATTAGAATCATAAAGATTTAAACTATGGGAACAATAGTAGGAATTGGAAAAGATATATAAATTCAAATGACAAATTAGGAAATCACCTATTTGGAAAAAGAAGATCTGAAAACGATTTTATGGGAGAAATTATACATTTAATTATATATATATTATATAGCAGAAATATAGGAGGGACAGGTAGAAGAATGATGCTGACATTCACTACAATTGGTAATGCAGGAGGAAGAGCACAACAAAAGGAAGAAGACATGGTTTACATATATATACACAAAGAGAGTACATGGTAAGGCAGAGAGAATTCACCTTCACTTCTTATGTGTGAAGGAAATGAGTTCCTTGATCAGCAGCAGTGCTGGGTAGGATACCATAACGGAGGATAATGCATCCTATAAATCAGCAGATAGTAGTATTGGCAGAAGCACTGCATGCAGGGAAAGCAAATCCATATCTGGAGTAAGTGACTATGCCAGTAAGAGCACCACACTGCCCCTTACACAACTGGAAATAGTCCAGTATAATCAGCCTGCAAATGGTAGCTGGTTGATCACCTCAGAGAATGGCACCATATTAAGGGCTCAGTGTTGGTGTCTGTTGCTGGAAGACTGGGCAATACACAGGGGCCACAGCCAAGTTAGCCCTGGTGAGTGGAAGATCATACTGCTGTGCCCATGCATAATGTCTATCCCTGCCACCATGGCCATTCTTTTCATGAGCCTTTTGGGTGATTACAGTGGTGGCTGGAAAAACAGACTGACTGGTATCCACAGATTGGGTTATCCTATCCACTTGAATACTAAAATCCTTCTCTACTAAGCCATCCTTTGGTGAGCTTTCATATGGGACACACATATTCATGATTTTTATTTTTTGCCTATTCAGGGAGGATAATCCATATGCCTCTTACCATTTTTGTCACCAGTTATCTAATCATGTTTCCTCCAAGTCCCTGAGCATCCATCCAGACTGCTGGCCACCATCTGTGAATTACTATATAATCACAGGTCTGGCCACTTCTTCTTCTAAGTGAAGTGGACAACCGGGTTCACTGCTTGAGGTTATTCCTACTGGATTTCCTTTTACTACTGTCTTTCAGGGATCTCCCAGATGGCTGCTGAGTATTGCATCTGTCCACTTTTGGATAATGCCTTCAAATCAAGCAGAACTATCTACAAACCGCATCCCAGTGTTCTCTTCATCTATCAACTGATCATAGGAAACCCCCATGAGATCATAATATAAGCTGGGTGAGAAAAGACAGTGTAAAGAGAAAGAATACAGTGGGCATTTGGGACACTTCTTCATATAACTTACTTATGCCCTCAGGGCCTGCTAGGATCCAGTCACAGACATACCACTTCTACATGATGATGGAGTGATGCTGTGCACACTCAGTTTTATCACTTGATGGGTCAGAAAGCATCCAGATCCAGATGAGCAGCTGAGATTGCATGGTATCGTGATGGCCAATGGTTAGGCATTTAGTCTGTACTAAGGCCCAGTAGCAGGCCAAAAGCTTTTTCTCAAAATGAGAGTTTTTATCTACAGATGATGCAGGGCCTTGCACCCAAATCCTAAGGTCTGCACTGCAATCACCTATAGGAGCCTATGAAAGGCTCCAAATACCATGCCTATCTGCCACTGATGCTTCAAGCACTATTTGATGTGCTGGATCACATGGCCCAAGTGGCAGAGCAGCTAGCATAGTACCCTAGACCTGTTGCAGAGCCTTCTCCTCTTCTAGGCCCCTAGTAGCTTCTCACACATATAGAAGGCCCCTATCTTTTCATCAGATTTATTTTACACCCTCTGACATGCAAATATATTAGCAATAATTCAAGAGAAATTTCTATTTCTAGCTCACTAGGTCCAATCAGCATGTCATCAATGTAATGGACTAGTGTTTATCATAGCACTGCCATTTATCTTTGTTTACCTCTTTCTTCATTATTAAGAAAAACTTTAATTTTATATTCTAAATTGTTTTGACATTATCACAAACAGTAATAAGAAATTTTACCTTATAAGTTTCAAATTATAAGAGAACTTTGCAAGAGCAACATTAAAAAGTGCAATTGTGTATGCATGTAGGTGTGTGTATGTGTGTATATTCCAAAATTATTAGCTTCGTACACTGCAAAGACTGAGTTTCTATTTACTTATCACTATTTCAAAGTTTTAAAACTGACTGAGTAAATCCATTTATCAGGGAGTATGTCTATTCTGAGGAAATTGAAAGATAGATTATAGTAAAAAAAGAAAATAACACACCTATCTCTATTTCAATTTAACAGAACCTTATAAAAAGTACTATTTGAAAGCATTTTATATTAACCAACAATCCAGACAATATTCAGATTGCCAAAAAAAGATAATTGCATCTTTTAAAATTTTAAGCAGTATGGAGGACAGCGGTATGAGCAGAGCAGCGGAAATCTCCTTCCAAAACCACATATATCTATGAAAATATAACAAAGACAACTCTTCCTAAAATAGAGACCAGAGGACACAGGACAACATCCAGACCACATCCACACCTGCGAGAACCCAGCATGTCATGAAGGGGGTAAGATACAAGCCCTGGCCCAGCGGGACCCAAGCACCCCTTCCCCCGGCCCCTGGCGGATGGAGAGGAGTCAGCAGGGAGGGAGAGAGAACCCAGGACGGCTGAACACACAGCCCCAGGATTCCAGACCAGAGCACAGACACAGTGCATGCGTGGGGTCCTGGATACTAGGGAAACAGGGCAGCAGGACCGGTGAGTGGGTGCCTGAGGCTGACGCCAAAGAACAAAGAAACGGGAGAGGTTTTCTTTTTCTTCTGGTGAGAGCTTTTTGGAAACCTTAAAGGGAAAAGGACCCCAATACAAGGGAAACAGGGCAGCAAGACGGGTGAGCGGGTGCCTGAGACCAGCTCCTGAGGACAAAGAATATAGCGCGTTTTTCCCTTTTTTTTTTTGCGAGTGCTTTTCGGAAGCCTTAAAGGGACAGGGACCCCAATACTAGGGAAACAGGGCAGCAAGACCGGTGAGCGGGGGCCTGAGACTGGCACCTGAGGACAAAGAAAATCATGCGTATTTCCCTTTTCTTTTTTTTCTCTTTCGCTGTTGCTGTAGTTGTTTTGGTTTGGAGAGTGCTTTTTGGAAGTCTTACAGGGGCAGGACAGGACACTTAACAAAGAGGCAGGGAATCTGGGGATCTTTGGGCACTCTAATCCCCTGGGCAACATGGAGCACAGAGGCCCCTTATGGAGATAAATAGCCTCCTGGCCGCTCCCCCTACAACGGGGCTCCACCATTTTGGAGGAGCAGCCCCAGCCAGGCCACGCCCACAGCAACAGCAGAGATAAACTCCAAACCAACCGGGCAGGTAGCTAAAGCCCTGTCTGCGCACACCTGCCAAGCATAAGCCACTAGCGGTCGCTATTCTCCCAGGAGAGGAAAGCCACAAACCAACAAGAAGGAAAGCTCCCCTACCTCTCACTCGTACCAGCTCTGCAAACTATCTCTATCACAATGAAAAGGAAAACTACAGGCAGACAAAGATCACAGAGACAACACCTGAGAAGGAGACAGACCTAACCAGACTTCCTGAAAAAGAATTCAAAATAAAAATCATGAACATGATGACAGAGATGCAGAGAAAAATGCAAGGGCAATGGGATGACATGCAGAGAAAAATGCAAGAGCAATGGGATGAAGTCTGGAGGGAGACCAAAGATGTCAGAAAGAAGCTCACAGAAGTGAAACAAACCCTGGAAGGATTTATAAGCAGAATGGATAAGATGCAAGACACCATTGAAGGAATAGAAACCAGAGAACAGGAACATATAGAAGCTGACATAGAGAGAGATAAAAGGATCTCCAGGAACGAAACAACACTAAGAGAATTATGCGACCAATCCAAAAGGAATAATATTCGTATTATAGGGGTACCAGAAGAAGAAGAAAGAGGAAAATGGATAGAAAGTCGCTTAGAAGAAATAATTGCTGAAAACTTCCCTAAACTGGGGGAGGAAATAATCGAACAGACCACGGAAATACACAGAACCCCCAACAGAAAGGATCCAAGAAGGACATTACCAAGACACATAATAATTAAAATGGCAAAGATCAAGGACAAGGAAAGAGTTTTAAAGGCAGCGAGAAAGAAAAAGGTCACCTATAAAGGAAAACCTATCAGGCTAACATCAGACTTCTCGACAGAAACCCTACAGGCCAGAAGAGAAAGGCACGATATACTTAATGCAATGAAACAGAAGGGCCTTGAACCAAGGACACTGTATCCAGCAGGACTATCATTTAAATGTGATGGTGGGATTAAACAATTCCCAGACAAGCAAAAGCTGAGGGAATTTGCTTCCCACAAACCATCTCTACAGGGCATCTTACAGGGACTGCTCTAGATAGGAGAACTCCTAAAAAGAACATAGAACAAAACACACAACATATGAAGAATGGAGGAGGAGGAATAAGAAGGGAGAGAAGAAAAGAATCTCCAGATAGTGTACATAACAGCTCAATAAGTGAGCTAAGTTAGGCAGTAAGATACTAAAGAAGCTAACCTTGAACCTTTGGTAACCACGAATCTAAAGCCTGCAATGGCAATAAGTACATATCTCTCAATAGTCACCCTAAATGTAAATGGGCTTAATGCACCAATCAAAAGATACAGAGTAATAGAATGAATAACACCCATCTATATACTGCTTACAAGAAATTCACCTCAAGCCCAAAGACATGCACAGACTAAAAGTCAAGGGATGGAAAAACATATTTCAAGCAAACAACAGTGAAAAGAAAGGAGGGGTTCCAGTACTAATATCAGACAAAATACACTTCAAAACAAAGAAAGTAACAAGTGATAAAGAAGGACACTACATAATGGTAAAGGGCTCAGTCCAACAAGAGGATATAACCATTCTCAATATATATGCACCCAACACAGGAGCACCAGCATTTGTGAAACAAATACTAACACAACTAAAGAGGGAAATAGACTGCAATGCATTCATTTTAGGAGACTTCAACACACCATTCACCCCAAAGGATAGATCCACCGGGCAAAAAATAAGTAAGCACACAGAGGCACTGAACAACACACTAGAACAGATGGACCTAAAAGACATCTATAGAACTCTACATCCAAAAGCAACAAGATATACATTCTTCTCAAGTGCACATGGAACATTCTCCAGAATAGAACACATACTAGCTCACAAAAAGAGCCTCAGTAAATTCCAAAATATTGAAATTCTACCAACAAATTTTTAAGACCACAAAGGTATAAAACTAGAAATAAATTCTACAAAGAAAACAAAAAGACTCAAAAACACATGGAGGCTTAACAACATGCTTCTAAATAATCAATGGATCAATGAACAAATCAAAATAGAGATCAAAGAATATATAGAAACAAATGACAACAACAACACAAAGCCCCAAATTCTGCGGGATGCAGCGAAAGCAGTCTTAAGAGGAAAGTATATAGCGATCCAGGCACACTTGAAGAAGGAAGAACAATCCCAAATGAATAGTCTAACATCACAACTATCGAAACTGGAAGAAGAAGAACAAATGAGGCCTAAAGTCAGCAGAAGGAGGGACATAATAAAGATCAGAGAAGAAATAAACAAAATTGAGAAGAATAAAACAATAACAAAAATCAACGAAACCAAGAGCTGGTTCTTTGAGAAAATAAACAAAATAGATAAGCCTCTAGCCAAACTTATTAAGATAAAAAGAGAATCAACACAAATCAACAGCATCAGAAATGAGAACGGAATAATCACGACAAACTCCACAGAAATACAAAGAAAAATTAAATACTACTATGAAAACCTATATGACAACAAGCAGGAAAACCTAGAAGAAATGGACAACTACCTAGAAAAATACAACCTCCCAAGACTGACCAAGGAAGAAACACAAAAGTTAAACAAAACAATTACGAGCAAAGAAATTGAACCGGTAATCAAAAAACTGCCCAAGAACAAAACCCTGGGGCCAGAAGGATTTACCTCAGAATTTTATCAGACACACAGAGAAGACATAATACCCATTCTCCTTAAACTGTTCCAGAAAATAGAAGAGGAGGGAATACTCCCAAACTCATTCTATGAAGCCAACATCACCCTAATACCAAAACCAGGCACAGACCCCACCAAAAAAGAAAATTACAGACCTATATCCCTGATGAATGTAGATGCAAAAATACTCAATAAAATATTAGCAAACAGAATTCAACAGTATATCAAAAGGATCATAAACCATGACCAAGTAGGATTCATCCCAGGGATGAAAGGATGATACAACATTCAAAAATCCATCAACATCATCCACCACATCAACAAAAAGAAAGACAAAAACCACATGATCATCTCCATAGATGCTGAAAAAGCATTTGACAAAATTCAACATCCATTCATGATAAAAACTCTCAGCAAAATGGGAATAGAGGGCAAGTACCTCAACATAATAAAGGCCATATATGATAAACCCACAGCCAACATTATACTGAACAGCGAGAAGCTGAAAGCATTTCCTCTGAGATCGGGAACCAGACACAGATGCCCACTCACCCCACTGTTATTTAACATAGTACTGGAGGTCCTAGCCATGGCAATCAGACAAAACAAAGAAATACAAGGAATCCAGATTGGTAAAGAAGAAGTTAAACTGTCACTATTTGCAGATGATATGATATTGTACATAAAAAACCTGAAAGACTCCACTCCAAACTACTAGAACTGATATCGGAATACAGAAAAGTTGCAGGATACAAAATTAACACACAGAAATCTGTAGCTTTCCTATACACTAACAATCAACCAATAGAAAGAGAAATCAGGAAAACAATTCCATTCACAATTGCATCAAAAAGAATAAAATACCTAGGAATAAACCTAACCAAAGAAGTGAAAGACCTATTCCCTGAAAACTACAAGTCACTCTTAAGAGAAATTAAAGGGGACACTACCAAATGGAAACTCATACCATGCTCATGGCTAGGAAGAATTAATATCGTCAAAATGGCCATCCTGCCCAAAGCAATATACAGATTTGATGCAATCCCTATCAAATTACCAGCAACATTCTTGAATGAACTGGAATAAATAATTCAAAAATTCATATGGAAACACCAAAGAACCTGAATAGCCAAAGCAATACTGAAAAAAGAAGAATAAAGTAGGGGGGATCTCACTCCCCAACTTCAAGCTCTACTACAAAGCCATAGTAATCAAGACACTTTGGTACTGGCACAAGAACAGAGACACAGACCAGTGGAACAAATTAGAGACTCCAGAAATTAACCCGAACATATATGGTCAATTAATATTTGATAAAGGAGCCATGGACATACAATGGCAAAATGACAGTCTCTTCAACAGATGGTGCTGGCAAAACTGGACAGCTACATGTAGGAGAATGAAACTGGACCATTGTCTAACCCTATGTACAAAGGTAAACTCAAAATGGATCAAAGACCTGAATGTAAGTCATGAAACCACTAAACTCTTGGAAAAAACCTAGGCAAAAACCTCTTAGACATAAAAATGAGTGACCTCTTCTTGAACATATCTCCCCGGGCAAGGAAAACAACAGCAAAAATGAGCAAGTGGGACTACATTAAGCTGAAAAGCTTCCATACAGAGAAAGACACCATCAATAGAACAAAAAGGAACCCTACAATATGGGAGAATATATTTGAAAATGACAGATCCGATAAAGGCTTGATGTCCGGAATATATAAAGAGCTCACATGCCTCAACAAACAAAAAACAAATAATCTAATTAAAAAATGGGCAAGGGAACTGAACAGACAGTTCTCCAAAAAAGAAATACAGATGGCCAACAGACACATGAAAAGATGCTCCACATTGCTAATTAGCAGGGAAATGCAAATTAAAACTACAATGAGATATCACCTCACACCAGTAAGGATGGCTGCCATCCAAAAGACAAACAACAACAAATGTTGGCGAGGCTGTGGATAAAGGGGCACCCTCCTACACTGCTGGTGGGAATGTAAATTAGTTCAACCATTGTGGAAAGCAGTATAGAGGTTCATCAAAATGATCAAAACAGACTTACCATTTGACCCAGCAATTCCACTCCTAGGAATCTACCCTAAGAATGCAGCAATCAAGTTTGAGAAAGACAGATGCACCCCTATGTTTATCGCAGCACTATTTACAATAGCCAAAAATTGGAAGCAACCTAAATGTCCATTGGTAGACGAATGGATAAAGAAGATGTGGTACATATACATAATGGAATACTACTCAGCCATAAGAAGAGGGAAAATCCTACCATTTGCAGCAACATGGATGGAGCTGGAGAGTATTATGCTCAGTGATATAAGCCAAGCAGAGAAAGAGAAATACCAAATGATTTCACTCATCTGAGGAGTATAAGAACAAAGGAAAAACTGAAGGAACAAAACAGCAGCAGAATTACAGAATCCAAAAATGGACTAACAAGTACCAAAGGGAAAGGAACTGGGGAGGATGGGTGGCCAGGGAGGGATAAGGGGGGGAAAGAAAAAAAGGGGTATTAAGATTAGCATACATGCAGGGGAGGGAGAAAGGGGAAGGAGGGCTATACAACACAGACAGGACAAGTAGTGATTCTACAGCATTTTGCTATGCTGATGGACAATGACTGTAATGTGGTTTTTAGGGGGGACTTGGTATAGGGGAGAGCATAGTAAACATAGTATTCTTCATGTAAGTGTAGATTTAAGATTAAAAAACAAATAGAAAGAAAGAAAAGCGTGATTACTCCTTGATAGGATAAAACTATTGGTAAATCAAAGATTAGCGCATGCTTTAAATATCCTTAATTTTAATCACTTAAAGGGTGTCAGATGATCAGCTATGGAGGTACTCTTTTCTGATAATATTCCCTTCTCTTAATAAAAATAAAAAATAAAAAATAAAAAAAAAAGCAGTTCCTGTGTGTTGACCTCCAATGAGTTCTACACAGTGGTATAGAGGGCATGTTAAAGTGTGGGCAAAGGGTCTGTTTGTTTTAATGCAGAACATAAAGGTCCAGCTTGGCTACCCAGAAAATGAACTAAGATACAATATGAGGAGGAGCTTCTGGCATCAGCACTCTCTGGAGGACTTGTGCCGGGGGATGATCATCAAAAAGCCTCCACAGGGATCCGGACGATGCTGCGGTTGTGGCTGCATCCAGCCCACCGTTTCCTGGACCTGCCACTAGAATGAGAAGGGAGATGTCTAGGTTGGCATGTGCATACAGTGAGACAACGATTTTGAGTGGATCTTTACTGTTGGAACTCAACCAGGAGTTGGGAGGGGTGCAAGTTGTAGCGCTCCAAAATCTTATGACTATAGACTATCTACGGTTAAAAGAACATATGGGATGTGAACAGATCCCAGAATGGGTTGCTTTAATTTGCCTGATTTCTCTCAGACTGTTCAAGTACAGTTGGACAATATCCATTATATTATAGACAAATTCTCACAAATGCCTAGGGTGCCTAACTGGTTTTCTTGGCTTCACTGGAGATGGCTGGTAATTATAGATTTGCTTAGTTTATGTCACCGTATTCCTATTATGTTAATATGTGTGCACAAGTTAGTTAGTAGTTTAAGACCTATACATGCTTAAGGTACTCTACAAGAATGTATGTCAAAGAAATAATCAATCCTCCCATGTTTTCTTCCATATGCTACCCATATAGCTTTTCTTCTTCCTTCCTAATTACAACCCTTAAATAGAATTCGTGCCTCATATCAAATTTACTGAGCATCATAATTCCTCCAGGTGATAAAGATACCTCGAGACAAGTGCTGGGCATAGAAGCCACAGGGCATAAATCTGCAAAGAAGTAAAAAGCTAACCTTTTCAAACAATATGGCTTCTCTCTCACTTACCAACTTTACATCTCCCTGTATGGCCCCGGAAGATGACTGGTTAGCCAGAGACGGGTAAGATTCCTCAAGGGAGGAACAACCTAAGACAGGCACAGTCGCAGGGGGGCCATCAGGTGAGAAATTGGGGATCAACAGTGGTGAGGCTGAGAACCTCACCCCTCCCACTGTTTTGAGAGAAATCTTCTGCATCCGTGGATGTCTTAATGCCCTTGTCTAGCTTGCATTAACACATAGTCTACAGGCACACACCTGATCATCTACAATTGCACTCTTACAACACTAAACTATGTTTTCTATCTTTATCCTGCATCTACCTACCACTTCAGCATTTTATTAAAAATAATAATAATAATAATAAATGGAGAAATGTGGAATCATATATAAATTAAGTATAAAAATCAAATGAATATTCATATTTGACCTGATTGTTTATAATTCATAATGCGTGATCAAAACGGAAAGTTTCTGTGATGACTGCCCTTGTACTGTTCAGCATGTAAGAACTTATTCACTATGTAAGAATTTGTTCACCATGTAAGAACTTGTTTGTTATGCTTCAGATGATTGGAGACTGACGAGAATTAGGCTTGAGATGGATTAATGATTGTGCATTGAGCATTGACCCCCCTATACAGAATTTTATTGTTGTTAACAACCATTTGATCAATAAATATTAGAGTTACCCTCTCAAAATAAAAAATTTTAAGCAGTATGATGTGTTCAACTGTGAGGTTTTTTTGAGTATTTAAGCCTCATGTATACATTTTTTATTTCAATTGCTCCAATGAGCTATACAGCTATTTGCTAGGGATATACTTCAAAAAAAGCTGCCAACACAGTTAACTCACCACTTATACTTGTCCACTATTTAATTACATGAGAGCTTTTAAAAAAAATCACTTATCTTTTAAAATACTATATGATATATTAGACCCAAATATGTGACACAGATTCAAAATAACATCTGTGATAATCTAATAAATACTTTTCATAATAATAAAATTATGATTGCCTACTTGAAACCAATATGATTTTCTATCAAAAAAGAAAAAAATTGTATTACCTTGTATGAGGTCTTATCAAAGATTTTCAAATGAGTCATTTCATTTCACACAACAAATATATAAGGGGTACTATTATCCTAAAGTCCATATGAAAAAAAAACATGAAGCAGTTAAGGGGCTTGTTTGAGATAATCCAGTGAATGAGTGGTTAATCTAAGATACAAGTTAAGTTCATTCATTAGGCTATACGTTAATGAAACTATAGTTGAATCCTCTCCCATAGAAACTCTTGGATCTTGGGTAGATAATAATTAATATTTCCTGATTCTCCATTTCCCCAACTAGAAAATTGTGAGTATTAGAGGAACCAAGATGGCAGCATGAGTAGAGCAGCAGACATCTTCCCCCAAAACCATATATATTTTTGAAAATACAACAAATACAACTATCCCTAAAAGAGAGACCAGAGGACACAGGACAACATCCAGACAACATACACACCTGTGAGAACCCAGCGACTCATGAAGGGGGTAAGATACAATCCCCAGCCCGGTGGAACCTGAGTGCCCCTCACCCCAGCTCTCGGCGGGAGGAGAGGACTTGGAGCAGGGAGGGAGAGGGAGGCTAGGACTGCTAAATACCCAGACTTAGTCATCCACAATGGAGCGCAGACACACAGTGCATTGGGTGATGGATACTAGGGAAATGGAACAGTAAAATCTGCGAGCAGGTCCCTGCAACCGGTGCTCATGGGACAAAGAAAAGCGAGTGCTTTGTGAAAGTCTTAAAGGGACAGGGACCCCACTGCTGGATGGAAGGGTCCTGGGACACTTAGCCCAGCAGCTGGGAATCCCAGGGAACTCCAGGTGCCCTAACTCCCTGGGCAGCAGCACTGCTCAGAGGCCCCTCATAGTTATAAACAGCCTCCCACCCTTTTCCCCTCCAATGTGGTTCCACCATAGTGAAGAAGCAGCCTGAGGCTGGCCACGCCCAAGGCAGCAAGGCAGAGCTTCTTTCACAGCGGCCCGGCAAGAGTTAGAAACACCTGTCTGTGTGCAGCTGCTCAGCACAAACCGCTAGGGGTCATCATTCTCCCAGGAGAGGAAGGCCACAAACAAGCAAGAAGAGACATTCTCCCAGCGGACACACACGCAAGCTCCCCACAACTACCTCTATTGCCATGAGAAGGCAGAAGAATTTGATACAGACCAGACTAACCCAGACATCCTCCACTGACAAGGTATCTGGGGAGATAGACCTAAGCAATCTCCCTGAAAATAAATTCAAAATAAAGGTTATAATGATAATGAAGGATCTTCAGAGAAATATGCAAGAGCTAAGGAATGAAGTCTGGAGGGAGATTACAGAAATAAAACAATCTGTGGAAGGAATTAAGGGTAGATTGGATGAGGTGCAAGAGGCCATTAATGGAATAGAAAACAAACAACAGGAATGCATAGAAGCTGATGCAGAGAGAGATAAAAGGATCTCCAGGAATGAAAGAATATTAAGAGAACTGTGTGACCAATCCAAACAGAAAAATATTCGCATTATAGGGGTACCGGAAGAAGAGAGATAAAAGGGGATAGCAAGTGTCTTTGAAGAAATAATTGCTGAAAACTTCCTCAAACTGGGGGAGAAAATAGTTGCTCAGACCACAGAAGCACACAGAACTGCCAATAGAAGGGACCCAAAGAAGACAACACCAAGACACATAATAATTAAAATGGCAAAGACTAAGGACAAGGACAGAGTTTTAAAGGCAGCTAGAGAGAGGAAAAAGGTCACCTACAAAGGAAAACCCATCAGGCTTTCATCAGACTTCTCAACAGAAAACTTACAGGCAAGAAGAGAATGGCATGATATATTTAATGCAATGAAAAAGAAAGGCCTTGAGCCAAGAATACTGTATCCAGCACGATTATCATTTAAATATGAAGGAGGGATGAAACAATTCCAAGGCAAGCAAAAGTTGAGGGAATTTGTCTCCCACTCCCTCAAACCACCTCTACAGGGTATCTTAGAGGGACTGCTCTAGATGGGAGCACTCCTAAGGCTAAACAAATGTCACCAGAGAAAATAAAATCACAGCAAAGAAAGCAGACCAACCAAATACTAAGGGCAAAAAATAAAATCAACTTCCCACAAAAGCAGTTAAAGGAAACACAAAAGAGCACAGAATAAAACACCCAACATATAAAGAATGGAGGAGGAATAAGAAAGGAGAGAAAGAATCACAAGATAGCGTCTATAATAGCTAAATAAGCAGGTTAAGTTAGGCAGTAAGATACTAGAGAAGCTAACCTTGAACCTTTGGTAACCACAAACTTAAAGCCTGTAATGGCAATAAGTACATATCTTTCAATAATTGGCCTAAATGTTAATGGAATGAATGCACCAATCAAAAGACACAGAGTAACAGAATGGATAAAAAAGCAAGACCCATCTATATGCTGCTTACAAGAGACTCACCTCAAACCCAAAGACATGCACAGACTAAAAGTCAAGGGATGGAATAAGATATTTCATGCAAACAACAGGGAGAAGAAAGCAGGTGTTGCACTACTAGTAACAGACAAAATAGACTTCAAAAAAAGAAAGTAACAAAAGATAAAGAAGGACATTACATAATATAAAGGACGCATTCCAACAAGATGGTACAACCATTATAAATGTATATGCACCCAATACAGGAGCACTAACATATGTGAAACAAATACTAACAGAACTAAAGAAGGAAACAGAATGCAATGTATTCATTTTAGGAGACTTCAACACACAACTCACTCCAAAGGATAGATCCACCAGACAGAAAATAAGTAAGGACACAGAGGCACTGAAGAACACACTAGAACAGATGGACCAAATAGACATTTATAGAACTCTACATCCAAAAGCAACAGGATACACATTCTTCTCAAGTGCACATGGATCATTCTCCAGAATAGACCACATACTAGGCCACAAAAAGAGCCTCAGTAAATTCGGAAAGATTGAAATTCTACCAACCAACTTTTCAGACTACAAAGGAATAAAACTAGAACTAAATTGTACAAACAAAGTAAAAAGGCCCACAAACACATGGAGGCTTAACAACATGCTCCTAAATAATCAATGGATCAATGATCAAACTAAAATAGAGATCAAAAAATATATGGAAACAAATGACAACAACAACACAAAACCCCAACTTCTCTGGGACACAGCAAAAGCAGTCTTAAGAGGAAAGTATATAGCAATCCAGGCATATTTAAAAAGGAAAAACAATCCCAAATGAATAGTCTAAAGTCATAATTATCAAAATTGGAAAAAGAAGAACTAATGAGGCCTAAAGTCAGCAGAAGGAGGGACATAATAAAGATCAGAGAAGAAATAAATAAAATTGAGAAGAATAAAACAATAGGAAAAATCAATGAAACTAAGAGCTGGTTAGTCGAGAAAATAAACAAAATAGATAAGCCTCTAGCTAGACTTACGAAGAGAAAAAGAGAATCAAAACTCATCAACAGAAACAGAAATGAGAAAGGAAAAATCACGATGGACCCCATAGAAATACAAAGAATTATTAGACAATATTATGAAAACCTATATGCTTACAAGCTGAAAAACCTAGAAGAAATGGACAACTTCTTAGAAAAATACAACCTTCCAAGATTGACTAAGGAAGAAACAGAAAATCTAAGCAGACCAATTATCAGCAAAGAAATTGAAGTGGTAATCAAAAAACTACACAAGAACAAAACCCCTGGGCCAGATGGATTCATCGCTGAATTTTATCAGACGTATAGAGATGACATATTAACCATTCTCCTTAAAGTTTTCCAAAAAATAGAAGAGGAGGGAATACTTCCAAATGCACTCTATGAAGCCAGCATCACACTAATACCAAACCCAGGCAAAGACCCCACCAAAAAAGAAAATTACAGACCAATATCCCCAATGAACATAGATGCCAAAATACTCAACAAAATATTAGCAAACCAAATTCAAAGATACATCAAAAGGATCATATACCATGACCAAGTGTGATTCATCCCAGGGATGCAAGGATGGTACAACATTCGAAAATCCATCAACATCATTAACCACATAAACAAAAAGAAAGACAAAAACCATATGATCATCTCAATAGAGGCTAAAAAATATTTGATAAAATTCAACATCCATTCATAATAAAAACTCTCAGCAAAATGGGTATACAGGGCAAGTACCTCAACATAATAAAGGTCATATAAGATAAGACCACAGCCAACATTGTACTGAAAAGCGAGAAGCTGAAAGCTTTTCCTCTGAGATTGGGAACAAGACAGGGATGCCCACTCTTCCCACTGTGATTCAACATAGTACTGGAGGTCCTAGCCACAGCAATTAGACAAAACAAAGAAATAAAAGGAATCCAGATTGGTAAAGTAGAAGTTAAACTGTCACTATTTGCAGTGTACATAAAAAAAAACCCTAAATACTCCACTCCAAAACTACTAGAACTGATATCAGAATACAGCAAAGTTGCAGGATACAAAATTAACACACAAAAATCTGTGGGTTTCCTATACACTAACAATGAACTAATAGAAAGAGAAATCAGGAATACAATTCCATTTACAAATGCATCAAAAAGAATAAAATACCTAGGAATAAACCTAACCAAGGAAGTGAAATACCATAAGATACTCTTAAGAGAAATTAAAGAGGACACTAGCAAATGGAAACTCATCCCATGCTCTTAACTAGGAAGAATTAATAAAGTCAAATGGTCATCCTGCCCAAAGCAATATACAGATTTGATTCAATCCCACCCAAATTACCAAAAACATTCTTCAACGAACTGGAACAAATAGTTCAAAAATTCATATGGAAACACCAAAGACCCCGAATAGCTAAAGCAATCCTGAGAAGGAAGAATAAAGTGGGTGGGATCTTGCTCCCCAACTTCAAGCTCTACTACAAAGCCACAATAATCAAGATAATTTGGTACTGGCACAAGAACAGAGCCACAGGCCAGTGGAACAGAATAGAATCTCCACACATTAACCCAAACATATATGGTCAATTAATATATGATAAAGGAGCCATGTACATACAATGGGGAAATGACAGTCTCTTCAACAGATGGTGTTGGCAAAACTGGAAAGCTACATGTAAGAGAATGAAACTGGATCACTATCTATCCCCATGCACAAAAGTAAATTTGAAATGGATCAAAGACCTGAATGTAAGTCATGAAAGCATAAAACTCCTAGAAAAAAACATAGGCAAAGATCTCTTGGACATAAACATGAGTGACTTCTTCATGAACATATCTCCCCACGCAAGGGAAACAAAAGCAAAATTGAACAAGTGGGACTATATTAAGCTGAAAGGCTTCTGTACAGCAAAGGACACCATCAATAGAACAAAAAGGTATCCTACAGTATGGGAGAATATACTCATAAATGACAGATCCTATAAAGGGTTGATATCCAAAATATATAAAGAGCTCATGCACCTCAACAAACAAAAAGCAAGTAATTCAATTAAAAAATGGGCACAGGATCTGAACAGCCACTGCTCCAAAGAAGAAATTCAGATGGCCAACAGACACGTGAAAAGATGCTCTACATCACTAGTCATCAGAGAAATGCAAATTAAAACCACAATGAGATATCACCTCACACCAGTAAGGATCGCCACCATCCAAAAGACAAACAACAACCATGTTGGCAAGGTTGTGGAGAAAGGGGAACCCTCCTACACTGCTGGTGGGAATGTAAATTAGTTCAACCATTGTGGAAAGCAGTATGGAGGCTCCTCAAAAAGCTCAAAATGGAAATACCATTTGACCCAGGAATTCCACTTCTAGGAATTTACCCTAAGGATGCAGCAGCCCAGTTTGAAAAAGACAGATGCACCCCTATGTTTATTGCAGCACTATTTACAATAGCCAAGAAATGGAAGCAAACTAAGTGTCCATCAGTAGATGAATGGATAAAGAAGATGTGGTACGTATACACAATGGAATATTATTCAGCCATAAGAAGAAAACAAATCCTACTATTTGCAACAACATGGATGGAGCTAGAGGGTATTATACTCAGTAAAATAAGCCAGGTGGAGAAGGACAAGTATCAGATGATTTCACTCATATGTGGAGTATAAGAACAAAGAAAAACTGAAGGAACAAAACAGCAGCAGAATCACAGAACCCAAGAATGGACTAACAGTTACCAAAGGGAAAGGGACTAGGGTGGATGGGTGAGAAGGGAGAGATAAGGGCGGGGAAAAAGAAAGTGGGCATTATGATTAGCATGTATAATGTGGGGGGTGGGGGCATGGGGAGGGCTGTGCAACACAGTGAAGACAAGTAGTGATTCTATAGCATCTTAGTACACTGACGGACAGTGACTCTAATGGGGTGTGTGGGGGGACTTGGTGAAGGGGGAGCCTAGTAAACATAATGTTCTTCATGTAATTGTAGATTAATGATAACAAAATAAAGAAAACAAATTGTGAGTATTAATATGTGGATTATAATATTTTGATGAAGTATAAATTATATATTACACAACTAGTTCAAAGCAGATACATGGCGATTACAATTGTACTGCATTAACAATAGCAAGTCAAGAAGATGCAATTGTTTTTTTATTCTGATTCTAAATTCTGTGATTTATATTTCAATTGTATTTGGATTTCAGAATATTTAGTCCAATAGAATTATGAATTCATTGATCATTGTAGATGAAAAACATATAATGATGAGCAGCAATACTACCCACCACAACTGAGATCACAATTGACAAAAAGGATCCCCTCAAGAATATTAAACCATAACACTTCACAGAAATACATATCACAAAGCAGTTTTCTGTACATGAACAGGACATAGTTTTTTGCCAAAGGAATTCTCGTCTATTACAGATTATTCTTAATCTCCAATATGTTGCCTTTCACCTACTACCAGAGGGAACCAGAAAACAGCTGCAGTGCCACAGAAGTCTCAGGGCTGAGAAAACAACACAGACTTGTGAAGACAAGCTCCACAAACAAGCTGAATCTGAGAGGAATGGGTGGGAGATTAAAACACAGAGATAGATACAAGGAAGACACAGAAACCAAAGTTGGGATCAAGGGGTTCACTGACCGCTGGTGAACAAGTCACGCAGTTTTATTTTTGAGCACAGCTTATATAGACAAGCTCATAATGATGTCCCTTCCGGGATGATCTCATTTCCTGTATTGCCACTTTCGGTTCTGGTGGTATCGCTTCCCGTGATATTATTTCCAGAAGTGATCTCACATCCGGCACTCCACACAAACTGCCCAAAAAAGGCAGAGGTTGGAGCTACAGAGGTTTATTGTGTATTTATGTGAAAACTCTAACAATCATTCTGTTGTTTATACTGGTGGACAGATAGAAACAGATTCTAATCTGTTTTTATGGACACAGACACCAATGCAAAGATCACAATACAAATGAAGGCTCCAAACATTATGTATAATAATAAAGCAATTGCAATATGAGATAGTGAGAAACGTCTATAATTGGCATTTTCAGCTTTCCATAAGAAATAGAGTTTGAATTAAGGTATTTTCCCTTTATGGTTTCAGTCATCCCTTTTTTATTCTTTTTCTTGTATTCATAATGCCTGATGATAAAGATACCCTGTTTCTGATTGTTATATGGGCTGAGTGAAGCAGATGCTGTTGGTTCCCCAACTGGATTTACTTTTTTAGTACAGAACCTCCTTCCACGAGCTGATTTAGGAGCTGGCTGGTAATGCTTAATACTTGTAACCATCGTACTGTCCTTGACTAACAGGCTAACTAGTCCAGAGATGTCTGGGATGTTGAGAGGTTATTTACCATATACCTCCATGGCAGCCCATAGCTAAAGAGTGACCGATATTATATAGCAGTCTTGCCTTCCTGCCTGTAAGTTAGACATCTGTGAAATAATTTATTTCCAAAATTTCCTGTGATCTGAGGTTGAAACTGTATTCTAGAAACCACATGTCTGCCTACATTGTTCTCCTATCCTCACCTCTTTCCTCCTTCCTTATATATTTCTCCTGAAAATACTCTTTCAAAAAATTACTTTCACAAAAAACCTTGTCTCAGGCTCTGCTTCCAGGCCTAACCTAAGACATGTGGTATGCAGAAACTAATTAATGCAGTCAATATTCTAGTGCCTAGAACCAAACAAGACCTGTTCTCACAGAAAACAACCTTTACGAGATTATTCCAGCATGGGTTTGTGTGTTAAACAACAACAAGCAAACAGAAAAGTAAATTATAAAGATAAACAATACCCCAACCCTGAGGCTCTGCACTGAACCAAAGAATACTGATGGTCAGCATACTGCATCAAGTCTGCTTTGAGTTACTCGGATAGGTAAGGAGATGCCACTATGTTCACTTTGCCTGCTAACTGCATTAAAATTCTTGGTTTTGATGGGTAGACAACAAAATTAAAAAATTTCTTTGAGAATATGAATATTGCTAACCTCTCAGATCACTGGGCCAGGAACACTAAGAAATGTTTTGTTAAGTTAATGAGAACACAGTGGAATACATTGTCCTGCTACATTATCCTTGTGGAGGTTACAATATGTCAAACTCTAGAACCACATTCTAAGAGCCAGGTAGGCAATCTGATGTCCAGAGAAAAAAGATTAATAGAGTTTGGGAGCATATAATGTAAATATGTGTCATAATGAAGCAACTACAAAGAGTTACAGACATACCCTGAATATCTATCATTATCACTAACTGGTATCTAACAGTTATAAGATGAACTTGTACACAAGAAATAGTTTTTGAGTTCTGAGTAATCTAACTTCTATGAATACAAATTCTAATGGAGTAGAAATTGTAATTTGTTGCTTAAGTATAATATTTCACAAACTATTTACTGGTTATTTAAAAATTACTTTCTTTAATCATATTGACATTAAAAAGTCAAAAAATGCTAGAATCTTTTGTAACATTTTAGTAACTGTAGGAAAATGGTATTATTCTTCAATGAAGCCTTCATTATAGTAATTAAAAATAAAGGAAAATTACATATAATTAGAGGAAAAACAAACACTTGGTTCAAACACCAAAGAGTGATGTTAACAAATATTTGGGAACTGAGACCCTCACCTCCATTACTGGTATTGAGCATCTGAATATCACTGTTAATTCACATCATCTAGAGAGAATATAAAGCTTGTCACCAGACCAACCTCATATATATAACTTGAAGTGTTCATAAGCATGAAGATTCCCAACCTCTATCCAGACAATTAGTACCCAAACCTTGGGAATCAATATATTATGAATATGAAACATCAAAATGATTCCTATGTAGATTAGCTTTAAGAAATTCTGGAATCCTCTCTGAGCCTAGATCAATTCTAGTGATATTGTCAGGGTAATCATTAAGAGTAATCAATTAATTTCTTTCATTTTTTTTATCTGAAATGTAGAAAACGTTTCTATCAGTAACTGCGGTGGTCAATGGTTGTGAAATATTCTATTTAAACCTAACTCATTTAAAACAATCCCTCCAAATTTTTCATGCTATTGCACAACCACCTCCTCAATCTAGAATTTCAGTAATAATAAAAGCATACAAAGCTGATTGAAATATCTTAGAAGGCACAATGGTTATGTTAATTGCAGCTGGCAGTATACAGAGTTTATATTTCACTGTGAGAACAAATCAGCATTGCTCCAAACATTTGGTAAACATGGAACTTGAAGTGAGAAGAGGGAAGGCAGGACTACAGTGGAAAGATATAAAGCTTTGAAGCGCAGCACATCTATGTTTGAGACCTGGATCTGCTGTTTTCTGTTTAATCCAGAGCACATGATGTAGCCTCCCTGAGCTTCAAAATACTCTGGTAATTTAAAAATAATACGTACTCCTTTGTAGAAAAGGGAATAATAATAGTTAATACATATTGAATGCTGACCATGTGCCAGCATCCATGTTAATAGCTTCACCGGTATAAATGTTCATATTTAACGCTTGCTGAGGACCTTTTGATATATCATTACCTATAGATTTGAATTTTTCAGATCAGAAAACTGAGACACAGAGCATTAAACTAATTTTACAAGGAGACAGAGAATGAACTGAAGATCCTAATTCTAATCCTAATAGTGGAATTCCACAAAAGTTTGCCTATTAACTATTTATACCACCAGGTGTTACAGCAACAAATTAATTTATGAAGTGTACCATGAGTTTCATAAACAATCAAAAATATTAGGCTACCTGTCTTTCTCCCTTATCATTTTAGATTAAACTTAACTACCAATTACAGATAAATATTGGTAGTCTACTACCAACACCAATTCTAAAATCTTATTCCAAAGGTATCTCTTAAAATGACAATATGTATTTCCCTTCAATGAACATTTAGTCAAGCAATGTAAAATCAATGCCTTCCTCATAAGAGACTTTATGTAATTTCACTGGAATGTGATAAAACTAGGATATATAGTGTGTCACCAGCACAGACTTACATATTAGTGCAAACTTTGCATTTTAGTTTGTCCTACAAAGGGGAAATATGAAAACAACGTATTAAAGATAGATGATTATTGAAGTACTACATGCTTAAAATTCAAGAATCTGAATGCTGTGTGTGTGCATGTGTGTTTGAACAAACAAGTACTGCTGATCCAGCATTTGTTATGCTATTTGATTGTCGAGAGACCCAGGACTGATATTATGTGAAGTACTTGACAATTCAAGTAAAAGATAATGTGATTTTTTTTCCCCTGAACTGGTCAATAATAAATGAGTTTTAGAATTTAAATCAAAACAATGGATTTCTCTCAGTACATTATTGATAAGGCACACTTATTCTAACAACATTTTCAAGGGATAATGCATTATTTACTGCCGCTACTAATAAAAACATCAACATAAGTGAAAGTATTATAGTAAAAATAAAAATAATAAAAGCCTGAGCATGTTAAACATTCTGCAGGGAAGTTCATTTGGAATTTGGGTAGAGAAAATATATAACATTATTTGTTCCTCAAACTCCTGAAATATATATGTTTGTGTGTGTGTGTGTGTGTGTGTGTGTGTGTCTGTATGTATGTGTGTATGTATATATTTTTTACATTAGTCAGTAAAACATAACTTTCTTATAATGGCTCAAGTTCTACACCAAACACTAAAATGTCCAATAACTTTTCCATGTGAGCTCCTATACACAGAACAGATCTGAGTAATGCAATGTGAGAAAGTGACAAGCAACTCCTCATAGTAATTAAGTTGCATGAGGCCAGAATACTACTTTAAAAACTTATTTCAGAATTAGAAAACTTATTATGAGTCATGTTTTTTTCCAGGAATGCTTTGATTCCTTCTTTTTAAATTCCATATCTAAAAAATGCAGGATTCACATAAGTGTGTTGAGTAGAACTGTTTAGTGAATGGATTCAAGAATGTATGCATGGTTACAGAAAACTGAAAAATAAAGGAAGAAGGTGAAGTGATCTTTAGTGAGCACAACAATCATAAGCAATAAAAATTAGCATAATAATGGTATGATTTTTTTGAGTTCTAATGTCTTGGAACATTAGTTTAAAATACATTTTTAAAAAACTTTTGTTTAATTGTAATTTGTTTTCAAATAATTGCAGATTTCCATGTAGCTGTAATGCTTTGTCCTGTTTGCTTTGTCCCCTATACACTTTGTCCAGTTCCCTCAGATATTACACTTTGCAAAACTATGCTATACTATCACAATGAAAATATCACCATTAGTACAATCCACCACCTTACTCACATTTCCCCAGTTTTACTTGTACTCATGTGTTTGTGCATATTTAGTTCTGTACAACTGTGTCATCTTGTGTAGGTTTGTGTATCCACCATCACAGGGATCCTTTGTGCTAAGCACACGTATCTCACTCTCACCCCAAATGATCCCCCACCCCGCTGCCAACCATGCTTTCTAGCAACCACTGATCTGTTCTCCATTTCTAAAACTGTGTCATTTCAAAAATGCTTTATAAATGAAATTATGCTGTACATGACCTTTTGAGACTATTTTTTTTCATTCACCATAATTCTCCAGAGATGCTTCTATAGTGTTGTGTTTTTCAATAGTTCATAACTTTTTATTGGGGAGTATTGTTTCATTGTATGTCAATAACAGTTTAACTATTAACCTACAGGACAGCTGCATTGACTCTAGTTTTTACTATTATAAATAAAGCTACTATGATAATTTGTGCACGTTTTTTTATGTGAACATAAGTTTTCATTTTGGGAGTATAATTACCAAGGAGCAAAATTGCTAGGATGTATGAGAGTTGAATGTTTAGTTCTATGAGAAACTGCCAAATGCTTTCATAAATTGCTTTATCATTTTACTTTCCCACCAGCAATTTATAAGTTGTTCCATTTCTTCACATCCACACCAGCATTTGTTGTTGTCACTATTTTTATTTTAAACACAGATGTGTATTGTCACTATTTTTATTTCAAACACAGATGTGTAGTGATGTCTCTCATTAATTTTCATTTCTCTGATGGCTAAGGGTGTTGAACATCTTTTTATATAATTATATGCCAGCTGTCTATCCTTTTCAGTAAAATGTCTGTTCATGTCATTTGCCCATTTTATAAGTGGATGGATAGAAAAATTTTGTTGTGTTGAGGTTTGAGTTTTAAAAAATATATTTGGGATACTAGTACTTTGCTAGATAACGTCATTTGGAAATATTTTCTTCCAGTTTCTAGGTTCTCTTTGCATCTTTCACATGGGTTTCACAAAGTAAAAGAGGGGTTTTGTTTTATATTTGATGACATCCAACATATTAAGTGTTCTTTTACAGATCATGCTTTTTGTGTCAAGCCTAAGAATTCTTTCCTAGGCAAGATTTTTAAGATTTTAATTTTTTTTCTAAGTACTTTACATTTTACATATAAGTGTGTGATTCTTTTGGAATTGATTTTTGTATAAGGTGAGAAGTTCAGGTAGAGGTTCCTTTTTCCCTTTCCCTTCCCCTCCCTTCCTCCCATCCTTTCTTCCTTTCCTCCTTTCTTTCATTTATTTTTGCCCCCAGATGTCCAAATGCCCCAGAACTATTTTTTGAAAAGATTATCCTTTCTCATTTGAATTATATTTGCATTTTCATCAAAAATCAGTTGAGCATATTTGTGTGAGTTTACTTCTGGGTTACTATTCTCCTGTCATACATGTTTTTCCTTCTACTACTTCTCTACCATCTTGATTATTACAGATATATTGTAGGTCTTAACATAGTACAGAATGATATGCTATTTATGGGTAGCATGTTCTATACATATCAATTAGATACTATTGATTAACTGCATTTTCAGAAATTTTACACTTTTGCTGATTTTCTGTCGAGTATTTCTATCAGTCCCTGAAAGGTGGAGTGTTGAAGTCTGCAGTAGTAATTGTTAGTTTATTTATTTCTACTTTAAGCTCTTTCCATTAATGCTTCATGTTTTTTGAGGTTCTTTTGTTTGATGCACTCACATTTTTATTATGTCTCATTCATCCATGAAGGGGAGTTTGCCAGAAATACAATCTGTAGTTGACAATTTGTTCATTTCACCACTTGAAAAAATATTGTACCACTTCTTTCTAGAATCCAAGGTTTCAGGTGAGAAATCCACTGATATTTAAAATGGTGTTTGCTATACATACTACATCATTTCTCTTTGTCTGCTTTCAAGATTTTTTTCATTGTCATTAGTTTTTAAAAGTTTAATTATTGTCTGTGTTGGTGCAGGTTTCTTTATATTTATCCTAGTGGGGTATACTTAGTTTCTTGGACTTTATGTTGGATTTTTCACCAAATTTGGGGAGTTGTCACTCATTATTTTTCAAATATTCTTCTAGCCCCACTCTCCTCTCCTTTTTGATACTCTAGTAATTTGAATATTGAAATTTTTGTTTTTTGCTTTTTTGTTCCAGAGGTTCCTGGGCCTCTATTCATATTTTTTTCAGTGTATTTTCTCTCTGCTGTTTCAGAATTATATTGATCTTCCCTCAAGTTCACTGATTTTTTCCTGTTACTGTATTTTTCACTTCTATAATTTCCATTCGGTTCTTTTTCATATAACTTTTATTTTCTTGCTGTCATTTTAATTTTTTCATGTTTCAAGAAAATCTGTGATTGATTATTATAACATTTTCATGAAGGATGATTTAAGATCCTTTTCAGATAATTACAATGCTGGATTCATTTGGGCATTAACATCAGTTTGCGCTCTGTTCTCACTTAAGTGATTTTCTTGTTTCTTTGCATGACAGATAATTTTCTGTTGTATTCTCAACATTTTGTCTATTATGTTTAGTCACTCACTGTCCTAACTTAATCTTTTATTTTTGCAGCCAGTCAATTTGTTTAGGTTTAGAATGTAAGTCTTGGCCTGCATTTCTGGATTGTGGTCCCAATGGCACTTTAACTTCCAAGGCCTTGTGGCATTATTTTGATATTCTCAGCTTATCAGGTACCAGCAGGGCTCCCATTGCTCTCTGCTGGTTCTGCTAGTAGACATGGATAGGATTTCCCCATCGGGCTGCTGGGTGTCTTCTCACAGAAACGGAAGTGGTCGGAACCCCTTAGCAGTGTCCTCCTCCCTCAGCTGCCTAGTTGTTTCTATTTCTAGCCAGTTGCTGGGGCTGGGTCCCTCCATTGATTGTGCACCACTCCTAGGGTCCCTGGATGGGGTTGCGGGGCTAGGTAGGAGTGAAAAGATAGTCTCAGGACTTTGTGGACAAAGAGACTCCCAAATAAAATTGCTTGTTTGTTGTGATTTGATCCCTTCCGCCAATTCTACCTTCTTGTCTCAGGATTTCTCAGTGGGAAAGGGGAGTCTCAGGCCCTGCAGAATAGGAGTGTACTTTTTTTGGACACTTATTCTTGGCAGAGCTCCTGATAGATACACCTTGCTGGTAGTGTTTGTCTTGAGTTCACCTAATATTGTCATCGACAATCTGCTGGATGCATGGGTCAACAGCCTGTCCAGGCCACCTTCTACAGCTAGCCTAGGGGTCGGGAAAGGCCAGCACTTGTAGCTCTCCTCTGTTACGGGGGGTGCAAATTTAAAATGCTCTGATGCTAGCCTGTTCTCCCAGTGCTAAGTCCCAAACCAGCTCACTTTCTTCTTATTACCTTTTCAGAGTTCTACTTTGTTGTCATCTGCATTAGTTCCAGGGTTTATGCTCTGTTTAGCAAAGAGCAGAGAGATACAAGTCTATGTCATCTGTCTGAATGGAAATCCCTAAATTATCCATTTTATTCTTATAATTTAGATGGATATTATTTTTCTCCATTCACCAGTGGGTGAAACTAAGGTACCAAAACATGTGCTATTAGTTCACGGTCATAAAATGGGCAAATGGCAGTAGAGATATTAAGCTTGCCCTGTCAGTATGAAAGGATAAATTCTTTCTTTCTACTTCCTTTCTGTTTTTGTACATGAAAACAGTATAATAAATACAAAAACAACAAAAGAGTGAGTTCTGAGAAATTAGTCTTTGTAAGTGTCACTTATCTGAGGGGGTAAAAAAAAAAAGGCCTGTGTAAATATGTTCATTAAGCTGTGTCATGACAAACATGGAGGAAAAGGAAATAAACATAAAACAAATATTTTCTGGGAAATGCCAGGCAAAGGCAATGAGGACAACTGTAATATATACAGGATGTTCTCATTAAAGAAATGCAGCACTTTGATGGGCAGGTGTTGTCTTGGCAAAATGACTGGCTCAATTCTGCTGCTGGCTCCTTCGTCCCTCTGTCCAAACCTGATTTCAAGAGAAATAGCACCAGATACAGGGAGGCACATTTTGCCTGGGAGCTTTCCAAAAAGCAAGAACAGATGAGCTGATTTTAGAATCTCTTTCTAGTCTGGAAAGAATTAAAATGGCTAACTCCTTTTCTTTGTCTTTCTCTGCTAGATATTTCAGATGCTGGCAGGAAGGCAGTGTGCAAGTGACAACACCAGCAGTAATTACTGAGGAGACACTCTGTAAGGATATGCTTTGTTTTGTTTTGTTGTCTTCAAATACCAAAGGCAAATAATGAAGTGTTTACGAGAAGTGAGAGATCATCCCTCACTCCTTTTCATGTTGATGAATTCCAGCATAAGTAAAAGAGATAATCCAAGCTATTGAGTAAACATGAATGAGTTCCAAATACAGATTCCAGAGAAATGGATGGTTGGGGGAGGATTTGAGAGTAGCAGACACAAGGAAAGGCCTGGGATGGACCAGTGGGGATGGGGGGACACAATTTCAAATCTTTCTTTTGTGCTGGTAAGTGAGAGGTAAAACCCAGAAGCAATTTTCTCTTTAGATTCCTTTTTCATAATGAAAAAGAAATTTTAAAAATGACATGGAAGTATCGACTTGCAGTGTTCTTTCTCAGTAGCTCTCAAGTATGGGATGGGTGCCTGCCAAAGTGACAGAAAGAGCTTAGCAATTCTTTCCTTCCTGCAACCAGGATTTGACACTAACTAATGTATCTAATAGGTTGTGCTGCTGTTTCAAGGCAATTATCTGTCTGGTACAACAAACACATGGATTCTGTAAGGGAAGGAGAAAAGAACATCTAATATTCACTGAACATTTACTGTGTATTAGACACTGTATAAGATACCCTATATATAATATTTCCCTCAACTGACACTATTCTGTAAGAGGATTACCCAATTACCTGATGAGCAAACATCAACTCAAAGGGACTTATTAGGTTGCCTAAGGTAACACAGTTAGTAACTGGTAGAGATGAAATTTGAATCTATGACTTTCATCATATTTTTATCCATGTTGAATACATGTTTATTCATATTGAATGAATTTATTGATTATTCATAAAAATTGGATAATAAAGTGTTTTCTGTTTTACTGCAAAGATATCACAGCCTTTAAGTATGCCACTTTACATTAAATATATCAGAAGGAGGGGAAAAAAAGAAATTATCCCCCCAAAAATGATGTGGCCTCAGAACATGTCCCCTGAAAGCATGTGTGGTTTCAGGAATCAAACACGGAATTCCAGGGAACACATCTGGGGAAATGTTGGTCTAGGTAATCAGCATTAGAGAAGTCATTGAAATCACCAATTCCAACTCACCAATTTTAGCTATTTCTTTTCTGAAAACATTCTTATGTTTTTAGAGTGTCTTAGTGTTTTAAAAACACATTCACTTCCATCTGCTTGTTTTCATTTCACAAAACTCAGCAGAGACGAGAATGCTTGCCCCCATTTCAAAGATGAGGGACTCATCTCAAGAAAGGTGAAATTCAAGGTCACAGTGTTCTTTTTCAGGAAGTCTTTCCCAACTCATTTCAGAAGATGTTATTTTTACTGTTTTATTCATAATATTATCTGTGTTCTCACTCGACAGCCCTGGTAGAGTGGAGGTAAGAGGAAAGAAGAACAGGAGTTCCATGGTTTTGAGGAGTCATGGCTCTGCCATTCCCTACCTCTTTGAGTCTTAGTTTCATATCAGTAATATGTAGAAGAAATACTCTTTGCATAGTTTTGAGGATATAATAAAAGAAAACATGAAAGGTCAGAAGAAAGAAAGTACTAAAAAGATATTAGTACCTCTCCCCATTCTGCCTTTTTCTTTCTTAGTGTTTACAGATGGCTCCCACATGGTCCATGTCTTTGCACACATCTAAGAGATTTATGATCACATGGGAAGTTTGTCCATTTTAATTCGCTGATGGTCACACCTAGCTGAGCACTGACCTGACAAGAAGGGGATAGTGGTGATGGTGTTTTTGACAATTATTTTTAAAAGAACACAAAATCAGAGGACTTAAAGCGTTAAAAATTACCATTTCTTGAGACAAATATTCAAAATAATCAGCTAAATTTAGTGCTTATTCTTTAACCAAGCTATTCAAAAATTGCAGTTGATATATTTTTTCATCTTTGTCACTGTGAGCTCCCTACTCAAGATCCACTCTCTCTAATTCTTAGATTTAATTCTTGCTGTCACAGGTGGAGTCACTCAGTAACTACAGCAGGGTTTTATTTATACCTGAGGAACTGTAATTTCATCTCACAGTTCACCAAGTTTACCCTGTATATCTCAACAAAGAAAGTGAAGATTACATATTTCCAAATTTATTTATAACCTAAATAACAGATGAAATATTTAATAATAGCCTGTATATTATCTGATGAAATTTACCTACAATGATAACAGTAATAAAAATACGTAACAGCTATCAATCATTAAACACCTACTAGGCATCATTGCTGTGCAAGTGCTTTAATAAAATATCTGTAATCCTTAAGGAAAATAAGGAACATAAATCTTATAATCCCTTTTCATCTTGAATATAAGAAAGGCTGAGAGAGTAAGTGAAATGGCCTGAAAAGTCAGTTATGTGGCCCAAACTCAGGTCTGTCTGTCTGCCACCCAACTACACCTTTCACACCATTCCGGCGGGCCACTCTCATGCACCACATAGATCCAACTACGCTCTTAGCTGAGAAGAAGGCAGTGGCTCTAGTCAGGGGCTTTGTCTTCCTTTGTGTTCACGTCAAGTTGAGAGCTACAGCTTTCAGTTAGAGAAACAGTTTTACTAACTATGGTTTTACAAAGACTGTAGATTTTTCTAACTAAGTCTTAATTATAAATTAAGTTATAAATTATAATGGTAAATTAAAAAATATTTTAAATTATAAATTATGATAAATTAAAAATTATTTCGATAAATTATATTTTGATAAATTTGATTCCAATACTTGATAATGTCTAACACTTTGTATTACTAAATGCTAGTCCATGTCAATGAGGAATCCTTTATTGGAAATCTCTCCTTCTGATTCCACAAGTGTTCTCTAAAGGGCTAACTTTGTTCCTGATACGGTCCTAGGTGTGAGGATATGCCTGCCCCCACTGAGCTTATAGACGTTATGGATCGCTGTTGTGAACACAAATAGAACAAAGGCCTATTGACTTCAATCACGATTATATAGTCTAGATTGAGCTGAAAAGATGCTTTATAAACAGCAGGCCAATAGGATCACTTGGTAATTTTTGAAATCTTTGTATGTCAGAACTAAAAAGAGGATTGTGTCAGTCACGAGGTTCAACTTCTTGAATTTCTTGACAGGTCTGCAGTCAAAAAAAGGGAAAGGGCTTGGTTGTGCAGACACTGTGAGCCCTGGTCATGACAGGGACCCAGGCTCTTCTTCCAACTTGTCAGATCTTCTTATAAAGTGTTAGAAGGCTGAACGGAGGGAGTGAGCTTATTAATGGGCTGGGCTGATCACTAGGTCAGCTGGTATGTGAGCTCATGTGGATAGAGCAAGGGAAGGGCACCGAGATTACAGATGATGCCAGACAACACAGAAAGAGCTCCAGTTTTAGAGTTTACTTCAGGACTCACCATTTTGATTTGCTTTTCCTAATTCCTGTCTCTCCATTTTGCACTGAACTTAAAATCAAGCAAATTAAAACAAAGCTATTTTGCTTGTTTACCTTGCCTTTTCTTCTTTCTTATTAGATGACTTCTTTGACTTGCTTTCTCCCTCTTTCAGTCTTTAAAAACTAACAATAAATACAAAGAGAGAGGGGACAGAGAAAGAAAACCTACCTATTTATCAATATATCAATTAAACAACTCCAAGACTGGAAGGAGTAGGATTTAAAGAGAGAAGGTAGGGGTGTGAAGATTTGCACTTCTTTTACACTTATTTTACTTAAATAAGTTAAAATTACAGTTACAAAGACAAAGGATATTGACACTGATACTCTTAGACTGCTGGTCCTCAGGCAACTCATTTATTCTCTATAAGCCTCAGTTTACATATCAGCCAAATAGGACTAATAATTAGCATTTCTGCCTGGCACTTTGTTGGTGCTCACTATGCATAGAGCTTCATTTCATACAGAAAGAATCAGTAATGGAGGATAGCCATCTTCTGACTAGAAATATAACAAGATGTAATTTAGAGAATGTGGGAATGCACTTTGAACCCTAAGTATTAAAGCTACTGTTTTTTGATAATGTCTGAAATACAAATAATAATCAATCATTTTTTCTATGAGATGATCAAAGGCACTATGAAGTGAAATATGTTTTTGGTTCTGGGACTATTTTGGTGATGAGGCAGTGACTTCATTACAGTCTATAAGAGGAGAGCAGAAAAGGATATTTATCTACAAGAAGATTATCCATTGAAAAGGAAAGTAAAATACATCCAGAGAGATTTTCCAACTTGCTCAAAGGCAAAAGTTATTCCGTGGCAAAATTACAGAGAGATTGAGTAACTGTATACTCTAAACCAGCCTAGAAAGCATGATAACACCATGGCCTCACAGGCAGAACTGGAATATTAATAACAAAAATAATTAAAAGCTAATTCTAATCGAGCACAAACAAAAGGCCAGGTACTATCTCAGGCGACTTATGGGTTGAAGCTCATTAATATTTATAAAACCTCATGAAATAGATACTGTTTTGTCCCTATATTGCTGGATATTAAATAATCTAGAGATTCCTCCCCATTAAATGTATTTAATTGCTTCCAGGTTGTAAATTTAATACATGTTGACAATTTTTAGCTAGGATGATATCTAAAAAGAATACTGCCTTGATAAGGCAATAAGAAAATTAGTAGTTATGTTTTGAACCTTTTAAAAATTTTTAATTATTTTCTAGTCAATGAACTGTATGATAAACACATCTTTTATTAACAGATTTCTAATTTATTTATTTCTAGTTACATAATAATATGCAACATCTGCTGGTAAGCAATGTGGGTCTGGGCTGAAGCATATTCTTAAATATAGACAGACAAAGGAGAAAAACTGGAACTCTTGCCATTTTTATTTTTGAGCTCTGAAAACAATTTCAGCATGCTGAACAGAGTTCCTTTTGAAAATTAATTTTGAATGGGAGAGGCATTCTTCCTTTGGTTACATGGTTGATTAATTTCAAATGTATATGGCATTGCTGCCATTCACAATAATTACCTGTCAACGATTTCTGCTTTACTCTTTATTCCATTTTTGTCATCTAGATGTACCTAGTACTATATTTAACTTAATATTCTTATCTATATATGTGTGTGTATGAGACATGTAATCAGGAAATATTAGATTTAACTAAAGAGCTCTCTAAATGGACAAATATATGCTAGTTTCACTAAAAAGTACATTATATTTCAATGTGATTGTTGATGGTGAAGATGTTAACATAAGAGGAAACTTACATGACTCTGAAAATGCACAAAACGTGGAAAAGTTAATTTCAGCCTCACCTCATTAATCCGATCTGCTTCCAACTAAACATTGTCCCCTAAGTGTAGTGTGCTTTCTGCTGTGTGGTGCTGATGAAGATATTGACTTACAAAACAGAAATAATTGGGCTTGGTGCTAGGAGGTGGAAGAAACGGCAAGTACAGGAATAAATTGAATGTGTTTATAGCTGACCTTTCAGAAGAACTGCCCAAGGCACCTTGAGGTGGTAACTGTCATTGCTAATGGAAACTGGATTCAAGACTGTTTCAACAGTCCTGCATGTGAACAGCTGAGCAACTGAAAATAGCTACAACAGTTTGTATGTGCAAGTCTTCACATTAAAGCCTGAAAAACTGGGGGAATGCCAGGGCAAGACCAGGGGACTATGTTAAAGTAAACGTTGGGGTATGGAAATGTATGTAAGTGGCTGCATCATTACTTCAAAGCCTTTACAACTACAAACATTACAAAAAGCCTGGCTATAACTCAAAAGGGCAAAAGGTACTTGTGGCCATATTGATGGAACAGTTTACATAAAACGCTTTCATATGCATGACTTCAATGGTTCTTTCCTCAAAACAGGAGGAAAATATTATTACTTGCAATTTATCAATGGAGTACTGACTTTGTAGTCTGTGGGTTACACTCCTTATATCATATTGCTGGTATATGCATAAAAGTGAATTTAACTATTCAGATTCCAAAAACCCTACTCTTTTCAATATATAGTTTTCAAATAGCTTTAGAGAGATATTATTTTCATATAATAAAATTCTTATATCCAATATGTGGTCTTTTGTGATTAACTTCTTTCACATAGCATAATATTTCAAGATTCATCTGTGTTTAGGCATGTACATGCATGTCATTGTTTTTATTCCACAGAATATTCCATTCTATGATTGCACTGAATTTGATTTATCCATTCATCAATTGATTGACTTCGGGTTGTTTCTACTTTTACGCTGTTAAGAATAAAACTGCTATGAATATTCATGAACTAATTTTGTGTGTAAATATATCTATGAGTAGAATTGCTGGGCCATATGATAACTCTGTTAAAGGGTGTGGGCTTTTTTGTTTGTTTATATTTTTTATTGAAGTACCGTTAATATACAGTATTACATTACTTTCAAGTATACAACACAGTAGTTCAGCAGCTACACACATTATTAAATACTCACCCCAACTAGTGCAGGTACTATCAGTCAACATAGAAAGATGTCACAGAACCACTGGATGTCACAGAACCACTGGATATATTCTCCACACTGCCCTACCATTCCCGTGAGCAACTTATTATGATTGAGATTTCTGTTCCACTTCATCCCCCTCACCCTCCCCACGTTTAAGTTTTAAAAGAAACTTCCAGACTGTTTTCCAAAGCTTATGTATCATTTTTACATTTCCACTAACAGTATATGAAGGTTTAATTTCTTTACATTTTTGCAAACATAGGTAAATATCTGTGTTTTTTATTATATCCATTATAGTGGGTATGAAGTGGTATTTCATTGTGGTTTTGATTTATATTCCCTAATGACCAGTGATGCTAAGCATCTTTTCATGTGCTTATTGACACTTACATATCTTTTTAAAAATTTCTTATTAAGGTATCATTGATATACACTCTTATGAAGGCTTCACATGAAAAACAGTGTGGTTACTACCTTCACTCATATTATCAAGTCCCCCACATACCCAAATGAAGTCACTGTCCATCAGTGTATTAAGATGCCACAGAGTCACTACTTGTCTTCTCTGTGCTACACTGTCTTCCCCATGACCCCACACACACCATGTGTACTAACCATAATACATCCAATCCCCTTCTCCCTCCCTCCCCAACCACCCTCCACCACCCCTCTCCTTTGGTACCGCTAGTCCCTTGGAGTCTGAGTCTGCTGCTGTTTTGTTCCTTCAGTTTTAGTTCATTGTTATACTCCACAAATGAGGGAAATCATTTGGTACCTGTCTTTCTCCACCTGGCTTATTTCACTGAGCATAATACCCTCTAGCTCCATCCATGTTGTTGCAAATGGTAGGATTTGTCTCTTTCTTAAGGCAGAATAGTATTCCATTGTGTATATGTACCACCTTTTCTTTATCCATTTATCTACTGATAGACACTTAGGTTGCTTCCATATTTTGGCTACTGTAAACAGTGCTGCAATAAACATATGGGTGAATATGTAATCTGAGAACTTGTTTTCCTTGGGTCAATACATAGGAGTTGAATTCCTGGGTAAACGGTATTTCTATTTTTAGTTTTATGAGGACCTTCAATATAGCTTTCCACAATGGTTGAAATAATTTACATTCTCACCAGCAGTGTTCCCGTTTCTCTGCATCCTCGCCAGCATTTGTTGTTCCTAGTCTTTTCAATGCCGGCAATCCTAATTGGTGTGAGGTGATATCTCATTGTGGTTTTAATTTGCATTTCCCTGGTAATTAGTGATACGGAGCACATTTTAATGTTACTGTTGAACATCAGAATTTCTTCTTTGGAGAACTGTCTCTTCATATCCTCCGCCCATTTTTTAATAGGGTTATTTGCTTTTTGGTTGTTGCTTGTGAGTTCTGTATATATTTTGAATGTTAACCCCTTATCAGATATTTCATTTACAAATACATTCTCCCATAACTGCAGGATGCTTTTGTTCTGCTGATGGTGTCCTTTGCTGTACAGAAGCTTTTTAGTATGATGTAGTCCCATTTGTTCATTTTTGCTTTTGTTTCCCTTGGCCGAGGAGATGCGTTCAGGAAAAAGTTCCTCATGTTTATACTGAAGAAGTTTTGGCCTATGCTTTCTTCTAAGAGCTTTATGGTTTCATGACATACATTCAGGTGTTTGTTCCATTTAGAATTTACTTTTGTGTATGGGGTTAGACATTAATCCAGTTTCATTCTCTTGCATGTACCTGTCCAGTTTTGCCAACAGCAGCTGTTGAAGAGGCTGTCATTTCCCTATTGTATATCCATGGCTTCTTTATCGTATATTAATTGACCATATATGGTTGGATTTGTATCAGGGTTTCTAGTCCTTTCCATCGGTCTATGGGTCTGTTCTTGTGCAAGTACCAAATTGTCTTGATTACTGTGTCTTAGTAGAGACTGAAGTTGGGGAGCATAATCCCCCAGATTTATTCTTCATTTTCAGGATTCCTTTGGCTATTCAAGGTATTTTATGGTTCCATATGAATTTTAGAACTATTGCTCTAGTTCATTGAAGAATGCTTTTGGTACTCTGATAGGGATTGCATTGAATCCTTAGATTGCTTTAGGCAGGATAGCTACTTTGACAATATTAATTCTTCCTATCCATGAGCAGGAAATATATTTCCACTTATTGGTATCTTCTTTAATTTCTCTCATGAGTGTCTTGTAGTTTTCAGGGAACAGGTCTTTCACTTCCTTGCTTAGGTTTATTCCTAGGTATTTTATTCTTTCTGGTGCAATTGTGAATGGAATTGTTTTCCTGATTTCTCTTTCTGCTAGTTCATCATTAGTGTATCCGAATGCAAAAGATTTCTCTGTATTAATTTGGTATCCTACAACTTTGGTGAATTCAGATAAAAGTTCTAGTAGTTTTGGAGTGGATTCTTCAGCATTTTTTATGTACAATATCATGTCATCTGTGAACAGGGACAGTTAAATTTCTTCCTTACCGATCTGGATGCCTTTTATTTCCTTGTGTTGTATGACTGCTGTGGCGAGGACCTCCAGTACTATGTAGAATAAAAGTGGTGAGAGTGGTCATCCTTGTCTTATTCCTGATCTTAAAGGAAAAGCTTTCAGCATCTTGCTGTTAAGTATGTTAGCCGTGATTTTGTCATATATGGACTTAATTATATTGAGGTACTTGCCCTCTATATCAATTTTGTTGAGAGTTTTTATGATGAATGAATGTTGAATTTTGTCAAATGCTTTTTCAGCATCTATGGAGATGATTATGTTGTTTTTGTCCTTCTTTTGTTGATCTGGTGGATGATGCTGATGGATTATAGAATATTGTGCTATCCTTGCATCTCTAGAATGAATCTCTCTTGATCATGATATATGATATCTTTGATGTATTTTTTAATTTGGTTTGCTAATATTCTGATGAGTATTTTTGTATCTATTCTCATCAGGGATATTGGTCTGTAATTTTCTTTTTTGGGGGGTGTCTTTGCCTGATTTTGTTATTAGAGTGACGATGGCCTCAGAGAATTATTTTGGAAGTATTTCCTCCTCATCTTCTTTTTGGAAAACTTTAAGGAGTATGGGTATAAGGTCTTTACTAAATGTTTGATAAAATTCACCGGTGAAACCACCTGCTCCAGAGCTTTTGTTCTTAGACAGTTTTTTTAATACCAATTCAATTTTGTTGCTGGTAATTGTCTGTTCAGATTTTCTGTTTCTTCCTGGATCAGCCTTTAAAGGTTGTACTTTTCTAGAAAGTTGTCCATTTCTTCTAGGTTATCCAGTTTTTTAGCATATTAATTTTTCATAGTATTCTTCAGTAATTTTTTGTATTTTTTGGTGGTGTCTGTAGTGATTTTTCCTTACTCATTTCTGACTCTGTTAATGTGTGTAGACTCTCTTTTTTTCTTGATAAGTCTAGCTAGGGGTTTATCTATTTCATTTATTTTCTCAAAAAACCATCTTCTGCTTTCATTGATTCTATTTTTTTCTTCTCGATTTAATTTATTACTGCTCTGATCTTTATCATGTCCCTCCTTCTACTGACTTTGGGCCTCATTTTTTCTTCTTTTTCTAATTTCATTAGCTGTGAGTTTAGACTGTTCATATGGGATTGTTCTTCTTTCATGAAGTAGGCCTGTATTGCAATATACTTCCCTCTTAGCGTGGCCTTTGCAGAATCTGACAGATTTTGTGGTGTTGAATTATTGATGTCATTTGTCTGCATATATTACTTGAGGTCCATATCCTTACTTATTTTGTGCTTGTTGATCTGTCCTTCGGAGTGATGTGTGTTGAATTCTCTGAAAATGAATGCATTGCATTCTATTTCCCCCTTTAATTCTGTTCATATTTGTTTCACATAATTGTGTGCTCCTATCTTGGGTGCATAGGTATTTATAATGGTTATACCCTCCTGTTGGACCCATTTATCATTATGTAATGTCCTTCTTTGTCTCTTGTTACTTTCTTTGTTTTAAAGTCTATTTTGTCTGATACAAGCACTGCAACTTATGCTTTTTTCTTCCTACTAGTTGAAAGAAATATCTTTTTCCATCCCTTCACTTTTAGTCTGTGTATGTCTTTGAGTTTGAAGTAAGTTTCTTGTAGGCAGCATATAGATGGGTCTTGTATTTTTATCCATTCAGTGACTCTATGTCTTTTGATTGGTACATTCAGTCCATTTACATTTAGGGTGATTATCGATAGGTACGTACTTATTGCCATTCCAGGCTTTAGATTCATAGTTACCAAAGGTTCAAGGGTAACTTCCTTAGTATGTAAGAGTCTATTTAACTCACTTAGTATGCTCTTACAAACATAATCAAAGGTTATTTTTTATTTTTTGTCCTCTTTTTCTTCCTCCTCCAATTTTTACATATCAGTTATCATATTCTGTACTCTTTATCTATCCCTTGACTGACTATGGGGATACTTGATTTAATTTTGCATTTGCTTAGTAATTAATTGTTCTACTTTCTTTACTATGGTTTTGTTTCCCCCTGTGACAGCTATTTAGCCTTAGGAACACTGCCATCTATAGCAGTCCCTCCAAAATACACTGTGAGGTGGTTTGTGGGCGATAAATTCTCTCAGCTTTTACTTTTCTGGGGATTATGTAAGCCCTCCTTCAAATTTAAAAGATAATCTTGCTGGGTAGAGTATTCCTAGTTCAAGACCCTTCTGCTTCATTGCATTAAATACATCATGCCACTTCCTTCTGGCCTGAAAGGTTTCTGCTGAGAAGTCTGATGATAGGCTTATGAGTTTTCCTTTGTATGTCATCTTATTTCTGTCTCTGGCTGCTTTAAGTAGTCTGTCCTTATTCTTGATCTTTGCCATTTTAATAATTATATGTCTTGGTGTTGTTTTTCTTGGATCACTTGTGTTGGGAGATCTGTACACCTCTATAGCCTGAGAGACCATCTCCTTCCCCAGATTGGGGAAGTTTTCAGCAATTACCTCCTCAAACACACTTCTTATCCCTTTTCTCTCTTCTTCTTCTTGTACCCCAAATAATTTGATTATTGTTACGTTTGGATTGGTCACAGAGTTCTCTCAATATTCTTTCATTTCTAGAGATCCTTTTTTCTCTCTGTGCCTCAGATTGTTTGTATTCCACTTCTCTAACTTCTATTTCATTTACTGTCTCCTCTACTTAATCTAATCTGCTTTTGAATCCCCCCATTTTATGTTTCATTTCAGATACTGTATTCTTTAATGACTGAATCTCATTCCTGAATTATTCCCTGAGTTTTTTAATATTTTTCTGTACCTCTGTGGACATGTTTATGATTTTGATTTTGAAATCTTTTTCAGGAAGATTGATGAGTTCAGTTTCACTTGGTTCTCTTTCTGGTGTTTGTGGGATTTGGGGTTTAACTAGATTCCTTTGACATGTCATATTTATATGTGGTACTCTCTAGTGTCCAGAAGCTCGACTCTCTGAAGTTGTTCAGCCACTGGAGCAATGGCGGGGGTCACAGTCTAGTGGCGCTGGTGCCTGTTGGGAGGAAAGAGCTGTTTCCTTCTTCCTGGCTGCAGTGCCTGTCTCCACTGCCAGTGCCAGTAGGCTGAGCAGACAGGTAGAAGCCTCTATGCTTTGCACTTGTAACTGCCATAGGCAGGGCCTCCCACTAGCTGGCCTGGTGCAAAGGTGGTGCCTCAAACTGGTGCCAGCTGGAAGAAAGGCTCTGCAGCTGTGTATCATGGTGGGGGTCCTTGGAGCTGCATAGCCAGCCAGGGGGATGGAGTGCCTGCAGCTCCTGAATGTTTCCAACCTGTGGGGCAGTGTGTGCTGGACAATTTTGTCCACCTGTCCTTTCTCCTCAGCAGCAATTGCTGTGCAGTACTTGCCCCCTTAGCAGCCCTCTCACTGTTAGAAGGTCTCTCAGACTGCCCACCTTTCTTTTGTCCAAGCATGGCCGGATGTGGATCCCTGTTTTCCACAAGCAGCTGGAATCTCAGTCTCTCTAAGTATTCCATCTGTCTTAGCTTTCCAACCCCACTAGTCTCCAGAGTAGCATGTAATGTAGGTTTGTGCTCCCAGAGCAGATCTCCAGGGATGGGTGTTCAGCAGTCCTAGGCCTACACCTCCTCCCCATTCTGTTTCTCTTCCTCCCACTGGGTGGGGGAAGGTCTTGGGTCCCACCATATCATGGCTTTGGTACTTTACCATGTTTCATAAGTTCTTTTCCTTTCTCCAGTCTATCACAGCCTTCTTTCCCATTGCTCTTTCAGGTTAAGTTGTATTAACTATATTTTCATATTATAGGTGGTTTGGGGAGTAGGTTTCTGCCCCCCTCTCACACCACCACCTTTTACTAATAACTTCAACCACTTATATATGTTATTTGGAGATATGACTATTTAGATAACACATTTTCAAAGTCTTTTTGTGAAGAAAATAGACATCACCAATCCTCTCCTCTAGTATTTTTATCTATTTTCAATATTTTTATTCATGTTGTGATGCATAAAACATGAAATCTCAAACACATCTTTTGTTCCATGTGACACTGCTAGAGATGTACACTTACCAAATTCAGGATACTAATAAATTGTATCACATGTAGTTTATATCAAATTATCTGTCTATATCTGTCATTATTTATCTATGAATCACTCTATTTATTTTGGTGACTTACTGGTATATTCCTGAAAGGAGAAAGGTTCCACTTAACCAGGTATTTTTGAGAAATGGATTTTGTACTTAGTGTTTTGCATTATATTGTCTTGATTAATTTAATATTCCATAGACTAGCTTCTTGATCTAAAAATTGTAAATCATCTTTCCACCGTGTCCACATAGTTTGAGTGCTAGAATTCATAAGATAAAGTCACATCAGGATATGACATTTATCCCTGCACCTTTGAGCTTTGATGTCACATGAGTCAGCACAGTTTGTTTTAGGAGTATTTCTGGAAGCTCTTCCTATAATAGAAGCCCAGAATTAACTAAATTATATTCAGACACTATGGTAAATCACAACTATATCTTATTAAATATAAATTAAATATGTTCTCAATTTTATTTCCCCTTAGCTGGATGAGAACAAAGTTCACAACTACTCTTAAACCAACTGACATGAGATAAGGTATGACAGATGGCAAGTCAAAATAGAAAAAAAAAGTGGTTTTGATCAGTTGTGGTCAAAATATTTTGACAATTTTGTGAAACTCCATGACCATGTGATAATACTGCACAAATATACTGACACAGATATTATACCGTAATATGGACATATCCTATGAGGCCTTGGAACTAGAAGTACATGGGAATTGAGGTAAAAATCCACTCACTATGGAGTACTTATTAATATTTTTTTTATATTTGACACCCAGTAATGAGTACAGTTCCTAAAAAATGTATGTATATCCAAATAAACAATTAGCTTGATTAATTTTATATGTTAATTAAAGGAAAACTCAAAGATAAGTACCTGGTGCTGACAGAAAGCCAGACAGAAGCAATACACTTCTTATTAAATCTTTTCTATTTTCATTTTCAGGAAGAAAGTACAAAAAATTATATTCCATTTAATACTATGTGCAGGTCAAATGATTATGTATTTTTGCATGGATAGCTATATTCCATTTCACAATTTTGTGCATGCTGTTAACATTGTGGTTATTACTATTTTAATCATCATTATCATTATTTTACTATTTCAATTATGTGATCAGGAAAATAATGGGCAAAGAGGTGAAACAATTTGCCCAATATCATCTAGTTAATATGCTGTGGAGCAAGAATCATGAAGACTTCTCAGTTTCTTAAAAGCCCATAATCAAAAGAGGATGCAGAGAAAACTGTTCTTTTCATCATGAATGGCAAAAATATAAGAAATGTACCAAAAAGTGAATAAACACACCTGCAGTTTAACAAAAAACTAAGAGAAATTCCACATAACTAACATTCAAGTTAAGAAATCAATTAATGTTAGCATCACAGGATCTCTCATATATTTTTAACTGATCAGAGCCTAATCATTTTTCTACAAAAATAAACCCTATAATGACTTTTGTGATAACCCTCTGTATTTTTTTTCTTAACAGTTTAATCACCAGTAAACAACATACTATAAGAATCTGTATTATCTATAAATAATACAATACATATTGATCTAAACAATATAATACATATTATCTAAACAGTATAATACAGCTTTTCCTATTTTGGACTTAATATAAGTAGAATCTTAATATAGTTATTCTTTATGCTTTCCTTTTTTTGCTCAATCTAATGTAAATTAAATTATTCTTTAAGTAGTTGGATTTTGCATTTTCATTGCTGTATAAATATACCAAATATTCATGTACTGTTGATGAACTTCTGTGTCCCAGATTTTGGCTATTAAAGAAAATTTTTTATGAACACTCATGTACATTTATTCTGCTGTGCATGTGCAGAGGTTTTTATCTAAGGTATATTCTTTGGTATAACAGGCCATAGATGTTCCCTATGATAGTAACATCTTCAGTGTTATTAGATTATGCCAGACCCTTCCAAAGTGCTTGTGAATGATAGCAACTGTCTTTTCTTTCTTCCTTCCTCTCTTCCTTATTTGTTTCTTTCTTCCTTTCTTTATTTTTTCTCCACAAGACTTTCCCATTACCAACTTTTATAACTGTCCTTTACAGTGTTCTCTTTGTTAATTAGTGTGCCTGACATCAAGTGAGTGGATGAACCCAACATAGATCAGTTAGACTCTTTTCCTGCTTTTCTTTTTCGGATTGGAAGTGAGTTGGAACAATTGTCTTTTGGTTGCAGGCCAAAAGCACACAGACCTATGGATGCTGGCAGACCTCCTCTTCACCATTTCAAGAGGTCCTTTATGCAGCAGGAGAAAATGAGCTCAATAGAAGTATACACAAGGAGAGTAAAAGAAATAGATGGACTCAGTTCCAAGTCCTCAGTTCTTGTCTTTGACATCCCATCATGTCAAGTTTTACTTTTTATCTCAGAAAGTTCAAAGCAGTCTTTAAATAACATAGTTAGCCTACAGGAACACTCAGGAAGCCTAATGATATTGTGGTATAAAATGTGAATATTCACTACATAATTCAAGAAATACTGAAGTCAGTCAGTAAGAAAGAAATACAGAGTAGAAATGTGTGCTTTTCGAGTAAGTTCAAATGAACATTTTTATGCTGATGTGAGTTACATTTCTGACATTTGAAACAGACAAAAAATCCTAATATATACAGTGGTATACATGTAACCAGAACAATAAAGTGGTATTTCTTAAACATCTGCCATATGTTTCCATGAGAAGAAAAGCATTCTCGGTATCTCTCTTGGAAATCTCTTGAATGATATTCAAAAGAGAGATACAGGTTATTTCACACTTAATCATACTTAAAAAATTCCCTCAAGGAAAACTAAATGGATTACCTATGTTCTATATTACAATTAGGAGTGACTGGCATTATATGTGGAAACAGCATAATTTAAAACATGAGCAACAATCTAGGCATCCAACAGCAGAGGTAATGTTCACAATCTGGACCATTTTCAAAGATAATGGTTAGTACAGTGAATATATACATACAGACACCACATAAGAAATAGTTGGTAGAATTGAGCATGGTGTCCTAGAAAAACATCCAGGAAGGAGATGATTTTCTAATATCTGAAAGCTGCAGAAGGGACACTGTATAATTTAATTGGGTACAATAGAACTGGTCCATGTAAGAAACAAGCGGTATATCTGAGTCCTTGTCATGGGTTATGCCTACACTATTGCAATGTTCCCATGGCCCCAACCTTACCATTCTCTTTATTATGATTCTTAAACATGCAATGAACATATATAGTTCTCAAGTTCTTGACATTGTTCTGCCAGTTTCATATAATTTTTCCAAATCAACTACAAAGTAACTGAATTACATGTGCAGTTCTTACCTAAAGGGCTGCAATAAATGTTATTAAGTGCTCAATAAATGTTATTTTATTTTCCTCTCCTCCTCCTTCTTCTTAGGAACAATGTTATTTTACTCACCTATTTAAAACTTTTTACATCTCTCTAATAAGATAGATTCCCAAAGTCCTTAGACATCATCCTTGATATATGACTTCTGACTCTTTCTTTCTAGTCAAATCTTTCTCTTCTCTATGTCTCCCATTTTACCCTGAAATCCTGTTGTCCCGTGTAAGTGTATCTTTGCAAATGATGGGTTGTTCCCCCATTGTGATTCTCCGTTCTGCAGTGCACTGATCAACCAGTAATTTTTCTCTGAAACTTCCAAGTTAAAAATGAATCCCACCATCAGCTGTGCTATTTGGCATCTGATATATAAATAAAATATTAGATATATTGCAAGTTACAGTATGCATTGGCTTTTACATTCTAAAAGCAAGCCATTAAAAGAAAAGGACAGTGTCTCTGTTACCTAGCCTAGTGTCTGACTCATTGACATACTCACTTGATACAATGTCAGCTGAGCTGTTAAAAGCTCCCTAAATAAAAAAAAAAAAAGTCTCACAAATTGAAACTGACATCATTATAACAGAAACCTCTCAAAGAATCCCTGAATCTTACATCATTCAATCTAAAGTCAAATGTCTCCCAGGTCCATCCCTGACCAACCTTCCTAAGTAATTTATCCCACTGTATTATTCTCTTTTGCACAACAGTTTCTTTCAGGCTACTTAGATCTCTCTGAAACTATGACACTAATATATTTGTTTACTTGGCTGGAGATTGATGGTTTTTATTTCTTTGTCTCCTTTTTGCCTCTCCACATCACTGTAAGCTACATACATGTTCTTAATTATATCCTGTTCCTTAGGTCTGGCTCACAGTACACATCCTATGAATACTTAGATAATTTAAAACTGAATACTGATATACACATCAAGAACAGACTGAATTATCTGTCAAAGATAGCTTAGAAATTAACTCAGCAGTAAAGTGGGCATTTGGGCTATGCGTTCCCAACTCAAATTTTACTTCAGCCCAACCTAGAGTCACCTGACTGGATCCTAACACCACATAGTATGTGAGAAGGATCACACTGAAATCTGTATTACCCCAGCTCAGCCAACCCTATTGCTGACCCCACTACATTTCCCTTTTGCCAATTACAGAACTCATTTATTCTCTTTGCCATTTAGTTAGCAAGCTTTTCTTGGCTAGCTGTGCCACCCAGGGCCAGCCTAGGCATTAAGCTGACTGCTTGGCCTTCATTAGCTATGTCAAATCCATTCCCCAAAAAACACCACCAGGCCATAAAATGCATCTGTGTGTTGTTTTTATTAGGTCATCTGATTGAACAGATGCTGATGGCTCTAGGAAAGAGTGGCTCCCCCTGCCAACCTTCATTTGCTTTGTTTAAATTGCAGGCAGGGCTCATCAATAGTGCTATTTCTGTGTTTTAACATGCCATTTCAGGCCACATAATTATTTTTCTATTATGGAATCTTCATGTGCAGCGCAATTTCTGAGAATCACCTGGTAACTGTTCTTTAGCATGTCACCAGTTCAGAGATACCATGGGCATGAAACTAATGTTCTCAGCTCTATGTCACCACATCCTGTCCTCTCTGTACCTTTTCCTATTGGGGATCATGGCACATATGTTATCACTGGGGCACCAATGGACCTTCATTCTCAAATGATTCTCCAACTGTGAATCAAGTTGGTTTAGGATTTCTGATAGCAAAATATCTCTAACCACAGAATCACATATTTCCAGGATTAAAGGGGAAATGAGACTTTTTAATTATAACACCCTGAAGAGGCTTAAATCCCTTCTAATTTTTCCCAAATATGTGTCCAAGCTCTTCTTGAATGACTCCACTGATCCCCTCTTTTAAGGCTGTTATTCTGTTTGTTTCTTTGTTTTTGTTGTTATTTTTTGGCAGGAGAGTGCTCTAAAGGCAAAGGCACTCAATTGTCAGTTATATTTTTTTTTATACTGAGACAAACTCTGTTTCTCTTTAACATCTACTATAGTGCTATGCCTGTATCTAAGAATATTCATATCATTGCCCAAATTATGACAAACAGCTCCCCTCATCCAAACTCCTGTTCACCTCTTTTCCTACTCATTTCTTAGTTGCTTTCTCCTCAGAGATCATGATCAGAATAATCATACCTCTATGAAGACATAAAAAATAGTATTTATAAGGGAGAATTCCTCTTAGTGAGGTAGTAGCTTTGACTAAGGACACAGTGTAGGTTAAAATAATGATGACTAATTTAAAGAAGCTGTGGGATTCTTTCTTTTATTGACAGAAAGTCGGAAGGAAAGAATGTCTCCCTCACCCTCATCTGTAATGGCCTCCTTCTCTGAAACCCACATTGATGCTATAAGGCTTGGGTATTATTTTTCACTCCATTTCCCATTTTCAGAGTTTATCAGAAATAGGCAAGAGGTGGCTAACAATCAAAGGGATGCCAAGGAGCAGCAGGGAGAGAAGGAAAGGAGCCAACCCAAACACACCTCCTATTTCACCCCACAGAGAGGGTCAATGGCCCCAGATCCTCGAACCAGCTAGCTTTCTCTAGAGAATAAAATGTTCCTCGGGATTTAGGCCTTTGCAGAGCTACATTAGTCATTTCAGGCTGCTTGGTCTTGTACTGCATTAGTGTTTTGTTAATTGGTATCCTAGTGACTTGAAAAAGTCATATAAATCCAGTGCAATCTGTGTGCAGTCAGATTTTTTTTCATTAAATTGAAAAAAAAAATTCAATGCAGTGTGGCTCAAAGCCCCTGAGGATCAATAGGAGTTATCTGGGCAGAGATTTCATTGTATTTATATTACACACCTTTCTTAGTTCAAGCTATTGCCTGGTTCTCTTGATGTGACATGAGGGACAGAGGACAAAGCCAAGGTCAAAAACAAGAAGATAAGCTGTGGGCTGGAGGCATTCTGCATCCCCATGACTTGTGTGTCCAAACCTCAGGAAAACTCTCAGATGGTTCTGAGTCACTGACTCAATCCCAACACTATTTAGCGAGATAAAATGTTATTTTTCTTTTATATAGATCACAAGTTGAAATGACAACATACTGGATATGCTGAGTTAAGGAAAATACATGAAAATTAATTTTACCTATTTATTTTGCTTTCTAAACATGTTTACTCAAAAATTAAAAATTAAATATGTGGCTTGCCATGTATTTATATTGTATGGCGCTACTCTAAACCACTAAATTTGAACTTTTATAGGACTTTTTAAAGCTCTCTGAGATTTTGTATACATTTAAACTATTATTCATTTATATAGCACTTAAATGAGCATCTACTCTATTCCAGACCCTGGGACAGATTCTAGAATTCAGAGAACAGGTGTAGAATAGAGATGTAAATTGTGGAACCATCAATTTGAAACTCAAGAAAATACTATGAAATTAATGAGGACAAAAGAGAAAGTCTCTAAAAGCAGGTGAGAATGGCTAGATCTGTAGGAAGAGAAAATAGGGAGAACTAGGCCAAATTTGAAAGCTAGGATCTTCAACTAGGAGGGGAAAAAGTCAGTAGGTTTACAGAGGGTAGATTGTTCCATGGTCTCAACCAACATTTAGCTTAAAATCTATGGTGATAATCTCGTTGAAGAAAAAAAAAATGGTATTATTTGGAGAAATAAAATTCAACAAGATTTGTAGATTCTTCAGTCATATTAATGTTGGAAACATGTCAAGACTAACAAACATGATCTCTCCCTAAGATTTACTGGTTTAGCCCAAAGGGAAAATTAGCACCAAAACAACTAGAGCTAGTGTGAGAATGGGATAGCTCCTCAGATAAGAGCACAGTCAGACAAGAGAGGGCGACAATCCTCACTGGGAACTCAGAGGAAATACTTCCTGCAAAGGAATTTGGTCATAACTTGGACAAAATATGAGGAATAAGTGAACAAATCAGAAAAATAAGGCCTACAAAGCATTAAAAATATTCAGCTAATAAGACTTCCTCCTGGCCACTGAAAGTACTGCTGCAAACATTCAAGATTTTGAGTCAATTTTCAAAGGGAAAATAAAATAAAAGCAGGAGTGAATGTTAGGTAGATGTGCACAATTTGCTTAGCTAACTAAATGTTATTGACTGAAGGAAATAAAAACTAAGAGAGAGAAAATTTTGCTAGGAACACAGGCTCTTATTTGAGGGAGTCACATCGAAAATTTGAATATGAAACTCCTCCCAGAACTCTGGTCTCAGCACAATGAAGACTGATTTACCAACCTATAGAGTGAACATGTGAAAAAGAAGTTATCCACTTCAGACCCCTATACTGATGTAGGCTCTGATTATTAGGTAGTATTAAAAGCACTGGCTGGCAGCTTAGGTAAACAAGAATTAGAGCCACCTCAAACAGTCAGGGGGAAATGATGCTTGGTAGTATTCTGGGAGAAGTTAAATCCAAAGAAAATGGAAGTTTTAACATTGACTCAGGCAGCTTAGCAGTAACCTCAGTCCTAAAACTGGGGCAAAGAGGAGAGGGTCACCAATATCCATTGAGCTCCTTTTGTGTGCCTGGCATTTCCAAGTGGGTTAACCCATCTAATCCTATGAAAGAGATTTACTAAAGCATTCTGCAGATCAGGAAACTGACGGTCAGGGCTATAGACATAGGAAGAATTTTAATCTAATCCAGAAATGGTTCTCAAGTCCTTGTACCAGGGGTATGTCAGTGACAATTGACTGAATCTTCTCTTTCCTATGAAGAGCTAGATGAAAAGATAGATATTTTTACAATTTCATTAAGTACCAACTGTATGCATGTATCAGCGCCAGTTTCCCCAATACACATAATTTACTTAATCTACACAGTAACTTGAATTAATGTAAAATGTTGGCTTTTTGCCTCACCCCATCCTACTGTCTAATGAATTTTGGAGATCGGAAAGGATGTATTCAGGAATGATTGAGTTAATCAGGACTTTTCTTTTCATCCTCCGGAGGCTTTGTAATAAAATCAGATTAGGAAATAGACTAATGTTCTTTAAACTAGTTTTTCTCCCAATGCTATGGGTTAGAATAAGCTAGGGATCTTTTTAAATAGCACTAATGCTAAGACCCCACCCTCAGAAATTCTCATTTAATTGGCCTCATGTCAGAAGGGCACAATGGTGTTATTCAAATCCCTCTCCCATTGGTTGTGGGCTGCAGCCTGAGTAATTAGGTAATACCAGAGTTATTCTTTTTCAAAAAGTGGGCATGGTCAAAATCACATTAATAGCAGGAACATACTTTCTTCATTTAGAAGTAGAGTATACTGACTTCAGAAAAAAGAAATGATCACTCTATCCAGAGTGATCTCTTACTAAGAATTTCAGGAAGAACCTGAAATTTGGGCAGAGCCTTGACTGGATGTGTAGCCTCTGCATTATCTCCACCATGCGGCACTACTCTTTTCAAGACCTGAGGTGGCTGGGCCGAACAAACCCTTCATTACTATTTTCTTAAAGCTGGGGATGGCAGGGCTTACGTGAATAAGCAAGGATGGATGGCTAGGATTTTTTCTTTATCAGCCATGAGGAGTTGATGTTCCTTGGGGAAGAGTTGAAAAATAGTCCTCAACAGGAATGGGCAGAGGAAATAACGGGAGAGGATTAGGGACTTAGAGGATGGGGGATGGTCCGTACGGAAAACTTCCAGAAGTTTTAAAATATAAGGTATGTACACTCTCCTCCATTCATTTTGGGTGACACAGGGAATGTGTTAGATTCAAGAGCTCTCAAATGTTCCCTTCTCCCTCAATTTTTCTTTTAGTGATTGGTCATTTTTCAAGTACTCTGAGTAAAAGAACATGTAAGTCTCTATTGGATAACAATGCATGTCTGCTGTGAAGGTGAGGTTTTCAAAGATTCCTTGAAGCATCCTGATGAACTTCCTGATCATTGACTTTGACCCTGTCTTTTTCTTCCTACCTGTGCATGTCAAGGTGAAACAGAAGCTGTGAGACCTATTTCCCTGGTCCTTCCTGAAAGGTACACCAGTGCTGCAGCTGCCAGGAAGGCTGCAATATCCTCACCTAATGGAGCTCAGAGAAATCAAATAGCTCACCCAGGTTACCACCCTAACTGGTAAAGGCAGGAGTCAAAACCAAGTCAGCCCAAAGCCTGACATCTTTTGATGACCATACTGTAAACTCACTTTCTTTTTCCTTCCATCATTTTCTTTTGAGTCAAGAGAGATAGCGGGCATCGTGAACTACAGCATTTCTCCTTCTTGTCCAAAACTTCTCTCTTCAGGCACACAAAATGAAATATTGGAGTGAGGGAGAGAGTTGACTCTGGACAGGGCCAACAGTCCTGACAGCATTATTTTCCACCAAGTTCAGGAGCAGAAGGAAGAAGCAAGACTTCACCTCCTGTTGCCTTGTCACCACCAGACCATCCTTCCAGGGGCCCCTGAGTCTCTCCTCTTTTTGTGTCCAGATTTCAGTTGTTACAGCTACTCTCAAATAGCGGTTCTTAAACTTCAGTATGCTTCAGAGGAACCTAGAGAGCTTTACAAAACACAGGTGGTTGGGTCCCACCCTGGAATTTCCACTTCAGGTAGTTGATGGCACCAGCGAAAAGTTTTATTTCCAAGTTTCCAGCTACTCAGCTCTCTAATGCAGCTACTCGGAGACTAGCTATGAGAATCGCTGCTCTTGGGCTTGTGAGTGGTCCTCAAATTTGGTCAAACTTCAGCACCACCGGGCAATGTTAAAAAATGTTAGTTCCTGGGCACCATTCAGGCCAGCTGGATCCTAACCTTTCACATTTTTCAGTCTATGAAATCCTCAAAAGAATAAAAATAATGAGATACAGTCATGCCTACAATCAGTTAAATTATTAAATATTTTTCTGTTCTAATTTTCCTGAACCTTCTATCATTTAATGATACCACCAAATGGCTACTCTTTTTGAAACAGCTCTGATTTTGATGACATTTTTATCCTATGGTAGAAAAAGCAGGTGTTTGTAATCAAGCAGGCTTGGATGTTATTCCCCACATCTTACATTTATATATATGTGTGAACTGGGGATAACATAATTATTTTATTTAATTCTATGATGATTCCATGCCCTTTCACACAGTAAGTGACTAAGATTTTATCTGAATTAATTACTACTTATTAAAATGGCACAACAATGGTTGTTCTTTATTCATGTGTTCCATAACTGCTATTAAGTTTATTTTCTGACATGAAATATTTAATATTATAATTGCTTATGGTATATTATATCTCAAAATTGGGGATTATATTGTTTGTGAGATGTGAGATATAATGATTATTTTATTTAAAAAATCAAGGTATCATTGCAATGTTAAGTGATGAAAGGATGCAGTTTACAAGGCCTCAGCAACCTCCATTCTCCTGTCGATTTCAAAAGAGTGGGAAATGAGGAAGAAATTATCTTAGACCCACGAGGGCTTTGAGGAAATAACTCAATATTATCCTCATTCAAAGGCAGAGGAAGTAGGGCTTCTGGAAACCTATGTTACAGGGCCTGATGCGGGATGCTCCAAGTGTGCACTAGCCCTGCTTCTAGCTGAGGCAGAAGCAGCTGCTCCTGCTCATTTGTAAGTCGAGCAGGTGTCAAAATTAAAGCTACCACACCTTTTGGTGGACTTGTGGTGGGGAGTGAGTCCATCAGAATCACACCGGACCATTTCCCATGTCAGGAAGATAACAGACCCTGCCTGCCAAGCAGGGGTGCTGGGCCAAGCAGGTGGCCTGACCTGGTTTGTGCAAATCAGGAGTTGCCTTTACTACCTGGCTGGGGACTGGGGTTTGACAACAGCCCTGGGTTCTCTCAGAGCAGCTCCAGCTTAAAGAAAATGCTACTTGTGCAGACTGAATACCACAAAATTGCCTTAAAATGATTTGGGGAGGGCAGCCTAAATCTGGGGCTCCTCAGGGAGCAGAAGGAAGATTTTGATAAGAACTTACCATGTGTTTTTCATGTCTGATCTCACTTAATCCTCACAGCACAATAATACACAGTTTAAATGTGTTATTTTATATTATCATTTTATATAACAGAACTCAAGAGACTTCCCAAGGGAGAGTAGCTTCTTTAGATTTTTATAGCCAGTAAGGAGTGGAATAGGGATTTGAACCCAAGACTGCTTGATGGGGGGGCTTTTTCTTAGCCACTCTACGGGTGGTTTGCAAACTCTGGTTGAGTACACATGTACTATAATTTAAGTATGCAATATTTCCCTCATATTTCAGCTTAAATGAATTTTGCCTGACCCTAAGTAACACTACTGGTTAAAGTGCAGACTTGATGCTTTATGTAAATTTTACCATAACACACAGTAAAGTAAAAAAGAAAAGAAAAAGATCATCTACTTCACTTCTGAAACACTATTATGATACACTAGGGAAATATGCTGACACAGTATGCAGCCTCCCAAAGGAATTTATAGTTCTTCACTGCTCTTTGTCAGGCATACCCCTACCTCCCCCTCTCCCCTTCCTTCTCTCTCCCTCCCATACACCCTTCCTTCGTCCTTCTTCCCACAGTCTTCAGGAATCCAGCTAAGTCTGACTCAGCCTTGTTACTCATCCCACCATCTCCACATGCTTTTCTCAGCCTCTTCCTCCAATGCTTGGTTGCAAATGAGGTCACCACCTCCCTAGATCTCTACTTCATAGCCTCCAGTTCCCTGAAAATCTCTTACAAGCAGAATGGAGTTGTAGGAGGGAAAAATGTCATACAAGAGAATGATGACAAGAGGTAAAATTATAGAGCCCTTACTATATACTAGGCTTTGGTGTAAGTGTTTATCACATTTTAACTCTTAAACCTCACTACAACTTTATGTAACAATAATAGGATTGTCTGATTTTATAGATGAGGAAATGGAAATAGAGACAGGTTGTCTTTTGCCTAAGGTTACCAGCTGGAATGTTGTAAAGCCAGAATGTGGAACCAAATAGTCACTCAAGAGCTCAGGTTTTTTAACCACTTTCCTCTGAATTTAGTGATTTTTAATAAGCTCTCCTTTGTAAATTCCTCTACAGCTTTTTGGTTAGTTCTTTAGATTTTCCTCTGAAAGCTTTCCAAAATGTCCTAGACAGAATCTTATCCTTATTGTTAAACTTGGTGCTTTTATCTCTGAAAGGAGAACTCACAAATGTCTCAAATACATCAAACATTTTCATTCTGCAACCCTACATCTACCTTTACATAAGAATACTTATTCCCCAACATAATACAAATTAAGTTTTCTACTTACATAACTTAAAGTAGAGTCTTAGTGCTTAAAATAGGTAAGTCAAGAGCCAAAAACATATAAATAACCATAACATTCTAAATCACGATTTGAATCATGATATAAGACAGGTAGATTCTTTTGAATATAAATTAAGAGTCCCAGACTTACTTTATTGCTAGAAACTCAACTGTGTAATGAGGAGGTCAAATTTTGACTAATTATATCTTAAAAGTAAATTAAAATGATACAACAAAAAAAATTGCTTTTATTTTCTAAGAGAAAGGCTAGTCAAGTGGAAAATACATGGCTTTTGGAGTTAAGGATTTCAATTAACAACTGGCCACTAATGAGCTGTGGGATTTACCATTACCCAGCCTCAGTGCCCCGCCTAAAAATGGGAAAAGGATCACAGAGGCATTTGGGAAGAATTCGCTGCATAGGAGGCCCACTGAGCACTGTGACACGCAGAAGCTGTCCTTCCTCACCTCTCTTCTTTGTCCTTGCCACAACAACCCGCTCTGCCAGAGTCCACATCCTTAAGCCTCTTCAAGGCTCAAACACTGCAAAGTCCTTGGAGCATTTAACTTTCCTTTATTAACTTTTCCTTCTTTAAATTTGAAAATACCCATAACAACTTCCTTTGGTCAGATCCTTATTCTCTGAATTCTGGATCCAGAAACTTTCCTATGAATTAAAGCACAATTCATCAAAAAAATCCAGTTCTCCATTAGTAAGTTCAGAATTACTAAAGAAGGTTAAATTAACCACTATGTTTCCCATCTGTGCCTATACTCACTGAGGTCTTTCATTCCCTTGTAATATTCCTCTGCTTGCCCATCACTTACTCTCCCATCCCCTGGTCTGTGTTATGTTCTTCAGGTTTACCTCATTTTCCTTTATATTTTTTCATCCTCTAGATGACCTACTTTCTTTCCTTCATTCCCCTTTCTCATCCGTCCCTCGAACTTCATCTGGCAGAGACAGAGGGGAAGGGCTCAGGGTAAGGTGACGGCAATGACCACACTGTCTGAAGTTCATCTGAAGTGTTGAGGAATGAGGATGAGAATTTACATATTAAGTTTGTCAATCTGTATATTTCAGTTACTTAATACTTTGCCTTGTACTACCCTGCCCTTTATTCTATGAACTCTTAAGAACATTTTCTTAGCCATACTTCTATGCTGGATAATACCGGAACCATAGAAATTAATCATTTCTGCCTCACCCTTTACTCTCCTTTTAGAGGTCTGCACTGCCCTCAACCAAGGTGGTGGAGGTTCATGTGGCCCTGCCCCAGTCCATCGCTGACTGGATCAGAGGCAAACCTCCCTCTCAAGAAGCACCCATTGTGTTCCTTCTCTTAGAAATTTCAAATCCATCCTCACCTTGTTCAATCAGGCTCTGTTTTAAAATCAGAGGTGATGAGTAACCAGGTCTGGGACAGCCATATTTAGTCATGTGTTAGTGGAAACAGAAAAAGCAGAGGTAATTGAATATGAAGAGAGAGAAGGGGAGAAAGAGAAAAAAAAAGAGAGAGAGAGAAAGAATCAGAGCTAAGAGTTTTTGTTGTCCTCAGAAGAACACAGCTACCTTCAATCCAATAGCATTTTCCCCTTGATTACAGGCTCAAGGAAGGCCCAACTGATTTTCCTGCATTTGGGCCCCATGAGAACCTCTATAAGGATTATGTCCCTTATTCCATGCAATTTCTGAAAGAAATGGCATTAGACATGGAGATGACAAACTTACAGATTTGGTTCACATAAATTTCTATCCCTGAAGAATCACGTTAGAAAAATATGATACTATTTTATGAAAGGCTGCTTTGATGTATTGGCAGTAGGCTTCGTGAAGTATTTAGACTCATATGTCAGCAATTCTAAAAACTAAACCTAAATTGGATTCCTCAGTAATTCAGCAACCAGAGTTTAATATCTCCATCCATAAAATAACAAAATTGGATAAGCAGGCCAGAATTTGAGAGAAGAGGAAATATTTTTGAATATGAGATTTGGATACAGTGAAGCTAGGTTTCAATTTCAATTCTTTCATGTACTACCTAAGATTGTGGACAAGTTTTTAAATGGTGCTAAATAGTGAGTTCCTTTTCTGTAAAGCTCACATAACAGTGCCTACCTTTTAGGCGAGAGTTATGAAGGAAAAGAAGCAAAAGAAGAAGCAGAGGAAGAAGAAAGGAAAAAAAGAGCAAAATGGAAAAGACTGCGGTGGAAGAAAGAAATGAGAAAAGTTCCATTTGCATTGTTTATTCATCAGCTTGCTCTAAAACATTTGCAGACTGATGTGTATGTACTTAAGGGCATTTAATCTACACACTTGAAGGAGCAGGTATGATTCATAACTTTTGCCATTCACTCTTTCTGTATAATTCTTTTTAAGTATTATTTTTATTCCTGCAAAAGTTATTTTGTTTCTTCATATGAATTATTTTCTTTCAACCTTTAGTGGTATAGAAATAGATCATTCATCCTCCTGGCTGGTTAAACCTTATTGATCCTATTTGAATGTTTCAGATACTCTGAATTTCATTTTGAACATAGAAAATAAATATCTAATTCATTGATATATTCTAGGGAGATTGCATTATAATTTAGCCATTCAATCATTCAACGCATTTATTAAACACCTACTAACTGGCTTGCAGTTTCATCTATTTAATATATTTCTTCTAGCATTTCTAGGTAACAGAAGCCACTAGGAACTCCAGATTCTGTTTTATTCCTACATGAATGTGTGTTTTATACAAAAAAAATATATCAAGGCCACATTAGCAGCTCAAGATTTCTAGAGAAAAATTAGATATTAATGTAACGTAGAAAGAATTCAGACCTCATGTTCCTATGTCACTTAGCTTTAGCTCATTTAGTACATTGTAATGTCATATAAACTTTCCCATTTTATTTTTTTCTATCCTTTGTATTACAGGTAAAATTGATCTTCAGTTTTTATTTATATAAGCATTTGAATTTTTCTGCCTTGAGAATGTAAATTTCAGTTCATACCCTAACTCTTACATTACTTAACAAGATCTTACATCAGATTTTAAATTTGAGGTGATGTGAAGTCAGGGTTGGGATGCCATATTTCTCCATGTTTTGGCATAAGCAGAAAAAGCAGAGGTCACTGATTATAGAAAGGGATGAGAGAGAGTTTCAAATTAAAGTCTACATATATATATGTAATCTACACCACACACTCAGGATTATCAATCCTTTTACTCTACTGTTTTCAGGGCTGATTTTTTAACCTATAAAATGATACTAATAACATCTACTGCATTGTATTTACCTTGGATCATAGGCTGTGTATGAAATATAAGAGGATAAAAGGTTTGTATTACTAATTAAAAAATTTAATGTAGTTTCATTTTATTCTCATTAATATTATTATAATATTTTTTGCCAATGAAAGATTGTTCAGGTTGTTTATGTTTATATCATTTCATTTTTATGCCATAAAAAATGATTAAAGGAGTTATGTGATCTTTTAAATGCCTTCATCTTCCTCCTCATCATTATCATAGTGGGGGGTGATAATTTTAATAGTGCAACTTCTAAAGGAAATCATAAACGCAGAGCAGATTGAGTTGTTTGGTACTGGGGAAAGTCAGAGTTTTGCCTTATCCACACCTGCATGCCATTGCCAAAGTCCCCTGTCACTTCAGGCTCTGTTTGAGAAGTGTGATATTGATTGCCATATTGCACAAGCCAGCCTCTTGCCCATTGTGGAGGCACAGGTTGGATGACTGACAGCCGGCACCCAGTCCTTTTTATCTATTTTTTTACAAAGCTTTCACTTGTGATTAATTCTCCATCTCCTCTCCTGAAAGCAGCTGCCAGTTTCCAACTTAATGCCCAACTGCCAGTCAGCTACCAGTTATTTTTAATTAAGACCACTCACAAATTTCCCTCACGTAACATGCATGGAAAGAGAATCCTTTTACACATAATCGAATTTCACATGTAAATTGCCTTAATCACACTTGTCTGGATGTCCTGTAACGTGCCACAGGAACCAGCACTGTTTCCTGTTCAGTCATGCGTGGACTCTAGACCTTCCCTCTTAGATCCACAGCCACAGTTATCTGTTTTTATTTGTGTCTCATTAAATCTGCAATATCTTTCAGTCTCTGGGTAATGACTGCCCAAACCCCTGTGCACTGCTGCCCATGAACAGATGGCACTGGCTTCACTTGGGTCAAACTCTAAAATGGAATTTCGGGAATCACTTACAACAAATAATTATGGGGTAGGCAAATGATGATTCTCTGACAACATATAAACTCTACGATGTTGTGACCCAACAATATCATGACATATATCAGGGTGCACATTCAAAGCTCACTTGAATACAGGAGTGAAAATAACTTCAATATGTAGGACATAAGATAATCCCATTTGATTTAGAAATTGGTTTCTGATTTTATTTTCTTAAAAAATCTTCTTACAAATACTTAAAGGCAATCCATAAAAATGGTGGGAAATTGTCCTTTTTAAACAATTATTGTTTTATGGAAAATTCAGTACCTTATGTAAAGTTCTGGATAAAAAAAAAACGTTAATGTAATCTGGACCATACACTAGTGATTAGAAATTGTTTCCAAATTTGGTTTTGAGCTTGAAATACAAAACATACTTTGACATTGTTATATCCACCTGGAGAATGACGAAGTGTGGGAGTTCTATTCAGTCTCTGAATTACAAAATAGAATTTGAAAATTCATGTCAATGGAAAGTTTTATATAATGGAAAGGAAAAACGCTGCCAGGCATTCAGTCACACTAACCAGACCACTAGAGCTCCCTTATTCAGGTTTGTGGTGCCTAGCTGACGAGTTCTGCCTGTGTATGAGTTTCACTTGTTTTTTTCCTTAATCTAAATCCTGACCATGGCACTGTGGGCTAAAAATCCTTCACTGGAACCCATCACTTAGTGTGTTAAAGTTCATATATTCTGCAAATCTAAAAGACCTTTATCAAACATCCCGCCACCTCCCCACCCCTCTCTCTTTGTCCTCTTAATTTTGATTGCCATCTGAGTATTCAGTATGCATGGCACTGTTTCATGTTCTTTATGTACATTATGTCATTTAATTCTCACAGCATATGTGTTTGCAGATGCATAAACTGAAACTTAGAAAGATGCTATAATTTGCCTAATGTCATAATAACTGGCAGAACTAGAAATGGATCTCAGAAATTCTGCTTCCATAGTCTGTGCTCTTTAGGATTTTGCTGCTTGGTTACCTTAAGGTTCAACAATAACAGGCTACTATTAAACACACCAACTAACATATATCATTGTACTAGTAATTTCACAACTTGTTCCTGCTTTTAAGGCTTGCACAGGGACCCCAATATTTCATTCAGCATATGATTTTGTCATTGGCCTTGCCTCTTTCCCTCATAATCTCCTAAAAGAAAAATATATACTTTATTTTTGCAAATTTTGCCTAGTAGGGAATATATAATACATATACTGAACATATGATAATGTTTTCCTGTAAATAAAGACACATTTCTCATTAAAATGACGAATGTGCAGAAGCACAGTGAAGGGACAGAAACTCAATGTAAAGAATACCATGATGGATAATTTCACAGAAGACAGCAAGTACACCGCTTTCACATGGTGTATTGCATTTCATATTCAATCATATTGATTGATCTTTAATTGTATTTGATCATGTAATATGATTAGATTTTTTCCCAAACAAACCAGTTCAACTACTCTCTATCTTTAACCATCTATCTTTCTTTCTCTAGCCACACATGAAGAGAAATACATCTGAAAGTATAGATGCCAAAATCTTAAAAACTAGCTCTTTTTTTTTGCAGATAAAATCACTGGAGCTTTCATTTTCTGATCTTTGTATTGCCCTATTTATTGAATTGCATGATTGAATTAAAGTTAAAGACATGAGTTGAGTATCAGACATGTAGTTTGAAGAGCTTTTGTACAACCAATTATACACCAATCTGGAGTTAAACAGCTAAGTCTGCACCAGAGAGAGAAGCTGCATAGGCACAGCATAATAATGATTGTTTATACCAAGGAGAAAGGTGATGCCAACTTTCAACAAGGTAAAGTATTGAATAAGAAGAAATAAACAAGATACTTTTCTCTGCTAGTGCATTCAAGCCACCAAAATGCTTACTTCATTCACCTATACTTAATCACCCTTCTCCCCTTGGATACTTGGATATTGCCAGTGTAGCCCTTAATTTGAGAAGTTCAAATTAATTCAGCAAATTCTCATAGAATTTCTACTCTTTGTCCAGCAATACTCACTTCATATAACTTATTATATACAACAACCCAATAAGGCAAATAATGGTGCTATCACCATTTTACAAATGAGGAAATTGAAACTCAGGTGATTATTATTATTGTAACTTCTTAAGGTTATTACTAAGTAGCTGAGTGAGACAGATTCTAGATCATTTAAAAAGAGACTAAGACAAAAAATTGCAACAGTAATGACTACATAAATGATGTAGGAGCAGAAATGAAGGCTCAACAAATTTAGTTAAGGGAACCCAAATCATAGATGCCAATTTTAAAATAAATTAAACATAAATGATTCCAATGAAGTTTTTATTTTATTTGTTGACTCTTTTCCTTTTATATTTCCCTTCACCTCTTTCTTTTCCCTTACCCAACCCTGTGAAATATTGATGCTCCCAACAGAACACTTAGAACATCCTTTTGGCATTTTTATAGAAGAAATAATTAGAAGTTTAACATTGACAGATAAAAATCAGTCATTCAAATGCTGACACTTCTCCTTTTGAGAGATGGGGTATATCTCACCACCTTTTGTATTTGAGAAGACTGACTGCTCTGGTAAATCATGTACAGCAAAAGTGATCTTATGCCAGTCCTATGCCTGGCTTTGAAGAACACCGGAAGCTTCTCTCTTGTTCTCATGGAGCCCCTAGCCACTACGGAAGAATTCTGAGTACTTTGAGGTTGCATGTTATGAGAAAACTGAAGCTAGTCACATAAAGAGGCAGTATAGATGGGATTTGGGCACTGAAGGGGAGAGAAAGAGACAGAGTAAGACAGAGATGCCATAAGGTTCTCTCTAGTCATTTCAGCTTCCACAAAACCCCAGATATCATGGAACAGAAATAAGTGATCCCTGATGTGCCCTGACCTACTGAATAGTGAGAAATATTTATAATAAACTGGTAGTTTTTGTAGTTTGTTATCCCACAATAGACAATGAGAACAGAGAGTCAATTTCTTCATACTTCCAGGCTTGGAAGAATTAAGGAATTATCAGTAGGTCTTTCTTCTTGTGCTCTCTTCTTTATCTCTTTCCCACACTGCACTTTTTGACATGGCAATGCAAGACCATTTATTCTAAGATGCACTTCTGCCAGTAATGGGGAGATTCTAGCTGTGAATTGGGATCACAGTTATTCTATTGTTGGCAGGATGAAGGGGAGCATGGTACTAAAATTTGAAACTGAAAGGAAAGTAAATTGTCCACACAGATACCTCTTTTCAATTATTCAGCAAACCATTCCTACATCCCAGAGTCTGTCTTTATCAATGGCACACACTGCTATGGTCTCATGTAAAATGGCCTTTCACTGAGACTTTAGTAATTTTGAATCTGCAGAAAGAGAAACTCTAAAGAAACTTAGATTCTGTTTGGTATGTATCCTTAATTCTGTTGCAGTCTTTCTCCTCATGTGAGAATCTCAAAGTTTGAGAAGATTAACTCCAGATATTTGCAAAAATTCCTGCATATCAACTTTATGTTTCAAAGCAAATGACTAAAGTAAGTGCAGATTTTCACCTTTGTCAATGTGTTTTTACTTATTCTAATTGTTGCTGTCTATTTTATATTATCTTTATATTTTTATTTCACATTACGATTAGGGCTTTATGATACCAAACATCAAAGAAAACTCAATAACCATCTAGTCCAACCTCTTTCTTTCACAGATGAGTTGAATGAGGTACTGAAATTATAAGTGACTGTTTTAAGGTCACAGAATCAATTAATGTCATGACTATAGAGCAGGATTTCTTAACCTTGACACTATTGACATTTGTGCTGAATCACTCTTTGTTAAGGGGGGGTTATCTTGTGCATTTCTATTGCGTTTGGCAGCAGCTCTGGCCTCTACCCACTAGATGCCAGTAGCACCCACCTTTGATAAATAAAATGTCTCTAGACTTTGTTGAATATCCCCTGGTGAGCAAAATCATCCGAATTCAAAGTCACTGCTCTACAGGGTCTAATACATGCAGTTCTCTTTCTCTTCACTTTGTTTTCGTTTTTTTTCTCTCCCAACCCAACCTGAGACTTGTATGCCCCCAACAGGACAGGTTAGAACAAGAACACACTTTACTTTTCACAGAAACTGCAAGGTGGTGGATTAAAGTCGGCAGCTAATTGTGTGTAAGGGTTCAACAAACATAATGAACCTTTAAATGATACTGACTAAATGATAAGATTAAGTACGTGAGAGACCAAAGCTTCCTCTCCTTCTGTATGCCTCCAGAACTTTCTGGTTGTGGTCCTACTTCTGAATAATCAATGAAGTCTGATACTTCAAGGTCTGTTTTTCATATAAGCTGAGAATGTCGATCCCTGTTCTCATCATACTGACTGGAAAGAAACAGCCCCCCGAGCAGAAAGACATTCTGCTTGTTAATTTCAGAGACATTCTTCTCAATTTAACTTGTTCTAATAATGACTTGTTTAAGCGAGGCTATGATTTCTCTATTGCAGAGACATATGTGTCATTCATAAAACTTCAGAATCTCAAAAGAAGAGTGGATCCTGAATGAAACATCTGTCCACTCATGTACTCATTCACTCTGTACCAAATGACTTACTATGTGTTTAGGTGATAAGGAGTTTTAATAATAACGCAATAATGAAGAGGAAATTCGTGGACTCAGAGGAGTCATGGCCATGAAAGAAAAATAGACAGAATTGGAGTCCAGGGCACTAAGTGCTATGAGAGATATAGCCTCTAAGTTATGAATCTAACATATGGAAAGGTACTTGAAGTATGACAAGAAGTATGACTGGCATACAAAAAACATAGGTTACATTATAAACTGAATGCACATCATGTGTAATGGTAGAGAAGTGTTAGTGCATTCTTCTTTACTTAAATGGCTAGAAGATATTTAACATTAAAATGATCTAATAAACAAAATAATACAATGGAAAATTGTAGAATTGAAGAATATTAGAGGAAAAGTCAAGAAAAATATCCTGCTTCCAGATAGAACAGGATTTTCTATATCAATAAGAACTTGAACTTTCTCTTAGGACAATGCAAAATCACTAGAGGTTTAAGCAGAGATGCAATGGGATTTACAAAAATCATTGTGGGTCTGTAAAAAGGAATAAAAGCTTAAAACAAGATAAAAGCTAATGCAATAGACCAGAAATGAAATGACAAAAACCTAAAGTAGAGAGGAAGCAGCAGATACAGGGAGAAGACTAAGAAAAGGACAATAGGATAGGGAGATGTGAAATATACAGGGAAAAAATATCTAAGGATGAACTGATGGACTTTGCTTACTAATTACAAATGAGGATGAAGTAGAGAAAAGGGTCAGAGAATATAGGACAAGGTGGAGGACTGGAGGAGAAAACAAAGAATTTCATTTTGATCACAATCGCTTTGAGGTACCGTTGAGATGCCTACCTTGAAGAGCTCAGTGGGAAAATTGGATCTAATATAGGCAACTCCTGGGAGAGGTGTAGGCTGGAGACAAAGATGTTTATAACAATGAAAAGACAGGGATTAAAAAGATACCCAAGAGAGAGGATTAAAGATGGTGGCATGAGAGAGTGTATGTCAATGATAATGTAATTAAAAAAAAAAAAGAAATGTGCAAACATAAAAAGATACCCAAGAAGTAATAGAGCAAGAAAATTAGAAAGCTACACTAGTGCCTGAAAACTCAACAACTTTCCATGTAAAGGAGCTTTTCTTTCCCCCTGAAGATGTGGAACCTCCCAATTGGGATATCTGCACATTTTGTTCTCTGCCTGGAAGCTCCACCTCTTCACCTGTCAAAAACTGATTATTTTTCCAGCTTAGAGTTTAAATGTTACCCCATATGTAAGTAAGTCCCTAATGTGATTTTGTCCTTACACCTTCTTTGATTCCTCCATAGAATGTATCACAATGAGTAATTGCACAACGAATTATTTCTTCACCTGATCATTGTCTAACAGACTGCAATCTCCTTGAGCACATGGACCACAGTTGTTTTATTAATTAATATATCCCCATTATATGACACTGTGACTAAACAGAGTAGTCCTTCACATATTTCATGACTGAATAAGTGAATACTGGGTATAAGGTCATTAAAAAGACTTAATCCAGCTTGAAGCTTTATGTAAGAAGTATTGATATTTATAATCTGATACCAAGAGCTGTCCTGAGATTGAGGCTTCCAAATTTGATTTCTGAATCGAAAAATTGACACTCTGATTTCCTCTTCCCTTGCCATGAACACGTAGATACTATTCCTGTAATCCATAAGTATAGCCTGTAACCTTGGAAAACATTTGTTTTAATCCAACGATTGTGCCATGAATCCCTCTCTTGGATAAGAAACAATCCCAAGCACCAAGCATTATCAACTAATAGGGAATATGCATTGCTGGAAGAGTCCTTTTTCTTTTTCTTCCCCTAGTGAAATTACACAGCTGCACTCATGTGGCACTAGATTCAATTTCTAAATGTGAGAACCAACACTGTAGGATAAAATCAGTCATTCTTGGGCAGAGCCAAGATGGTGGTGTGAATAGAGCAGCAGCAATCTCCTCCCAAAACCACATATATCTATGAAAATATAACAAAGACAACTCTTCCTAAAATAGAGACCAGAGGACACAGGACAACATCCAGACCACATCAACACCTGCGAGAACCCAGCACCTCGTGAAGGGGGTAAGATACAAGCACTGGCCCGGCGGGAACCAAGTGCCCCTCCCCCCAGCTCCCGGCAGGAGAAGAGGAGTCAGCAGGAAGGGAGAAGGAGCCCAGGACTGCTGAACAACCAGCCCCAGGATTCTAGACCAGAGCACAGACACAGTGCATGTGTGGGGTCCTGGATACTAGGGAAACAGGGTGGCAGGACCGGTGAGTGGGTGCCTGAGGCCGAAGCCGGAGAACAAAGAAATGGGAGAGAACATTGTTTTTTTTTCTTTTTTTGGCAAGTGCGTTTTGGAAGTCTTAAAGGGACAGGGACCCAATACTAGGGAAACAGAGACTCAATACCGGTAAGCAGATGCCTGAGACCGGCACCCGAGGACAAAGAAAATCGTGCTTTTTTCTTTTTTTTTTAAATTATTTATTTAATTTTTTTGTTGTTGTTGTTGCTGTTGTTGTTTTGGTTTGGAGTACTTTTTGAAAGTCTTAAAGGGGCAGGGCAGGACACTTAGTCCAGAGGCAGGGAATCTAGGGTTCTCTGGGCACTCTAACCCCCTGGGCAGCAGGGAGCACAGAGGCCCCTTACGGAGATAAATAGCCTCCCGGCCACTCCCCCTACAACAGGGCTCCACCATTTTGGAGGGGCAGCCCGAGCCAGGCCATGCCCACAGCAACAGCGGAGATTAAATCCATAGTAGCCGGGCAGGAAGGAGAAGCCCTGTCTGCGCACAGCTGCCCAGCACAAGCCACTAGAGGTCACTATTCTCCCAGGAGAGGAAGGCCACAAACCAACAAGGAGGAAAGCTCTTCCAGCTGTCACTCATACCAGCTGTGCAAACTATCTCTATCACCATGAAAAGGCAAAACTACAGGCAGACAAAGATCACAGAGACAACACCTGAGAAGGAGACAGACCTAACCAGTCTTTCTGAAAAAGAATTCAAAATAAAAATCATAAACATGCTGACAGAGATGCAGAGAAATATGCAAGAGCTAAGGGATGAAGTCTGGAGGGAGATCAAAGATGCCAGGAAGGAGAATACAGAAGTGAAACAAACCCTGGAAGGATTTATAAGCAGAATGGATAAGATGCAAGAGGCCATTGAAGGAATAGAAACCAGAGAACAGGAACGTATAGAAGCTGACATAGAGAGAGATAAAAGGATATCCAGGAATGAAAAAATACTAAGAGAACTATGTGACCAATCCAAAGGGAACAATATTTGTATTATAGGGGTACCAGAAGAAGAAGAGAGAGGAAAAGGGATAGAAAGTGTCTTTGAAGAAATAATTGCTGACAACTTCCCCAAACTGGGGAAGGAAATAATCGAACAGACCACAAAAATACACAAAACCCCCACAGAAAAGATACAAGGAGGACAACACCAAGACACATAATAATTAAAATGGCAAGGATCAAGGACAAGGAAAGAGTTTTAAAGGCAGCTAGAGAGAAAAAGGTCACCTATAAAGAAAAACCCATCAGGCTAACATCAGATTTCTTGACAGAAACCTTACAGGCCAGAAGAGAATGTCATGATATATTTAATACAATGAAACAGAAGGGCCTTGAAGCAAGGGTACTGTATCTAGCACGACTATCATTTAAATATGATGGCGGGATTAAACAATTCCCAGACAAGCAAAAGCTGAGGGAATTTGCTTTCCAAAAATCACCTCTACAGGGCATCTTACAGGGACTGCTCTAGATGGGAGCACTCCTAAAAAGAGCACAGAACAAAACACACAACATATGAAGAATGGAGGAGGAGGAATAAGAAGGGAGAGAAGAAAAGAATCTCCAGACAGTGTATATAACAGCTCAATAAGCGAGCTAAGTTAGGCAGTAAGATACTAAAGAGGCTAACCCTGAACCCTTGGTAACCACGAATTTAAAGCCTGCAATGGCAATAAGTACATATCACTCAATAGTCACCCTAAATGTAAATGGACTTAATGCACCAATCAAAAGATACAGAGTAACAGAATGGATAAAAAAGCAAGACCCATCTATATGCTGCTTACAAGTAACTCACCTCAAATCCAAAGACATGCACAGACTAAAAGTCAAGGGATGGAAAAACATATTTCAGGCAAACAACAGTGAGAAGAAAGCAGGGGTTGCAGTACTAATATCAGACAAAATAGATTTCAAAACAAAGAAAGTAACAAGAGATAAAGGACACTACATAATGATAAAGGGCTCAGTCCAACAAGAGTTTATAACCATTCTAAATATATATGCACTGAACACAGGAGCACCAGCATATGTGAAACAAATACTAACAGAACTAAAGAGGGAAATAGACTGCAATGCATTCATTTTAGGAGACTTCAACATGCCACTCACCCCAAAGGATAGATCCACCAGGCAGAAAATAAGTAAGGACACAGAGGCACTGAAGAACACACTAGAACAGATGGACCTAATAGACATCTATAGAACTCTACATCCAAAAGCAACACGACACACATTCTTCTCAAGTGCACATGTAACATTCTCCAGAATAGACCACATACTAGCTCACAAAAAGAGCCTCAGTAAATTCCAAAATATTGAAATTCTACCAACGAACTTTTCAGACCACAAAGGTATAAAACTAGAAATAAATTCTACGAAGAAAAAAAAAAAAGGCTCACAAACACATGGAGGCTTAACAACATGCTTCCAAATAATCAATGGATCAATGAACAAATCAAAATAGAGATCAAGGAATATATAGAAACAAATGACAACAACAACACAAAGCCCCAAATTTTCTGGGACGCAGCAAAAGCAGTCTTAAGAGGAAAGTATATAGCAATCCAGGCACACTTGAAGAAGGAAGAACAATCCCAAATGAATAGTCTAACATCACAATTATCGAAACTGGAAAAAGAAGAACAAATGAGGCCTAAAGTCAGCAGAAGGAGGGACATAATAAAGATCAGAGAAGAAATAAACAAAATTGAGAAGAATAAAACAATAGCAAACATCAACGAAACCAAGAGCTGGTTCTTTGAGAAAATAAACAAAACAGATAAGCCTCTAGCCAAACTTATTAAGAGAAAAAGAGAATCAACACAAATCAACAGAATCAGAAATGAGAATGGAAAAATCACGACAGACTCCACAGAAATACACAGAATTATAAAAGACTACTATGAAAACCTATATGACAACAAACTGGAAAACCTAGAAGAAATGGACAACTTCCTAGAAAAATACAACCTCCCAAGACTGACCAAGGAAGAAACACAAAAGTTAAACAAACCAATTACGAGCAAAGAAATTGAACCGGTAATCAAAAAACTACCCAAGAACAAAACCCTGGGGCCAGACGGATTTACCTCGGAATTTTATCAGACACACAGAGAAGACATAATACCCATTCTCCTTAAACTGTTCCAAAAAATAGAAGAGGAGGGAATACTCCCAAACTCGTTCTATGAAGCCAACATCACCGTAATACCAAAACCAGGCAAAGACCCCACCAAAAGAGAAAATTACAGACCAATATCCCTGATGAATGTAGATGCAAAAATACTCAATAAAATATTAGCAAACAGAATTCAACAGTATATCAAAAGGATCATACACCATGACCAAGTCGGATTCATCCCACCGATGCAAGGATGTTACAACATTCAAAAATCCATCAACATAATCTACCACATCAACAAAAAGAAAGACAAAAATCACATGATCATCTCCATAGATGCTGAAAAAGCGTCTGACAAAATTCAACATCCATTCATGATAAAAACTCTCAGCAAAATGGGAATAGAGGGTAAGTACCTCAACAAAATAAAGGCCATATATGATAAACCCACAGCCAACATTATACTGAACAGCGAGAAGCTGAAAGCATTTCCACTGAGATCGGGAACTAGACAGGGATGCCCACTTTCCCACTGTTATTTAACATAGTACCAGAGGTCCTAG